>NC_084741.1:74845517-74945517 GCF_033978785.1 Entelurus aequoreus | reverse complement strand
AAAATTCAGGTTATTTACTCCAAGAAGGAAATAAAATAGTTTCAGTCTTAATTGTATTGATGGAGTGAGAACTGTGTTGTTCTCCTGAACTTGCATAATAGGAAGAAAGTTATAAATATTTTGGTTCTTGCAAACACTTGAATGTTATCTCTATTAAACCCTGGATCATCTCCAATGCAACTTAAACATTGATTTTAGGACTTTGGGAGGGTAGGAGTCACCTTTGACCATGAACATTGATGTGTCTGGTCACTTTGGAAGTACAACCAACTAACATTTTAAACTATTGCTAACATTGATATGTAGAGAAAACACTTGTATTACTCATCAGTCCGGTTATTTTTAAGGCATGGCAGAATGAGTTCTGTTTACGTTATTGCAGTTACTTAATGGAAATATTTTAGTTAATACTTTTACACAGATTTACTCATAAAATGTGTATGTAAAATATTGCATGATTTAAGTGTGTATTTATAAGAGTGTGTGCATATGTCTATAGCTATTTATTACATTATTCATATCTGTCTGTCATCCATTGAAATTATGCATAAAGTATGTGTATCTATTTCTAGAAGGATTTCATTAAAAATACTGCACTGTAGAAATACTGTTATCTATTTTCATTTATTTATTACATTCCATATCCTAAATGTCCATTTCAACACACTAGAACCGGGTTTTTTACCACTTTATTTGCAGTGTTCTGTTCTCTTGCATGTTTGTCTGGACAGGAGAATACATCAACTTTGAGATATGATGCAGCTGACCTGATGATATTCCTTGATAAAAGTTTGAGAAGAATGTTTTTGTGTTATTCATAAGACTACTACTTTTCAGTTTTGTAAATATGGACTATTGTGTGTGAAGTCCTACTTAATTTAAGAATTAGGCTATCAAGTTAAGCTAAATGTTGTGATGGTTGATAAAATCTGGATGAAGGATATTTCGCTTTATTTTACTTGTTGTTTTTTTTGCACTACTTTAAAGCCAAATGCTCATTGGTATATCTTAGTTTGCATTCAATATTTAATGTTACTTTACAGATTTTTTGTTATACATATTTACTGCTATTCATGTCATATGGCACACTGCAACCTATTGATTTCATATAAATGCCAAATGTTCTAAAATACTGTATACAGTGTTTCTTTTCTTCAATTAGTTCATATACACATGTTTGACGTTAAAGATGTTATTAAACGTAATAGCGTCTAAAATAACGAAATGAAAAATTACGTCCTAGTTAGTTTGCTGAGTAACTTGTTACTCTTACAATGAGGTAACTGAGTTACAAACTCAATTACTCTTTGGAAGAAGTAAATTGTAACTGTAACTAATTATTTCTTAAAAGGTAAGATGACCAACACTGATTAGGTGACAATAGTTCTTGTAAGAAAAAAGCTGTTTTTCACAGGCGAAACACAGTCAAGGTTTTTGTTCTATTAGTTGAAGGATTGAAACGGCACACCATGTGCTTTCTGCACACCTTAAACCAGGGGTGTCCAAACTACGGCCCGCGGCCCAAGTGCGGCCCTTGAGACATCACAAGTTCAACAAAAGATTGGCCCGCAGGGAGATTTTTCACCCCCATGTGGTGGAGAGCAGACGATGGTCATCGGATGTATATTTCACTATTGAACTGAAATGGGACAGCATCGATATATATGACCCAATCCAAACAACTTTCCCCGCTCATGGTGTAAATTAACTATAACCAACAAATAAAGTCAACACACGGTCACAAATAACCAATGTTGGGTTAGTTACTGAAAACCAGTAACTAGTTACAGTTACTACTTACTTTATTTCAAAAGTAACTCAGTTACTAACTCAGTTACTTACACCAAAAAGTAATGCGTTACTGTGAAAAGTAACTATTTAGTTACTTCTTTTTTTTAAATTATTTTAAGGCTCCCATTAATGCCCTTTTAGCCTTTATTTCAGTAATGTTATTGCACGGGAGAATAATACAATGTGTTGATCAACTTGACATGCATTTGCATCACTGAACTCTGCTAAGCAATGTGGTCTACATACAACACACAAAGACAAAGATATGTTTCAAAGGGCCAAAGTATTTTGGGCCAGAACAAATTGACAAAACTATTTTAAATAGCTGCAACATAACATACATACGTATCAAACCGCATAATAACATGTCACAACATAGCTGTAAACCTGGCTTCATCCAAGGAAGGCACACATGACACATGACATGAATATATGTCATGTCACTATATACCGCACACATACTGCTATACACAAGCCTAACCAGGCGTTTTTTTCTCTCAAGGAATTGTGAAATAAAATCATGTCTTCATGAGATCAACACTGTACTGAAGCCCAGAACACTCTACGCGTTTCCCCAGTTTTAGTTTAGAGAAAAGGAAAGATTGGCCTGGCCCACTAGGATCCCTCTTTATGTTTGTGAACTTTATAGTCTATACATTTAGAGTGATGTGATAATCAAACACTCTAGAAGTCTAGAATGAAGGAGTATATAAGATAATTGAGTGTGTGTACCTTCAGTGCTGAATGATGAGCTGAGGCAGAGTTTGGAGTGTTTTCTTTAGCTTGCTTTCCATGTTTATGCACTCACTGTCCACTGTGTCCAGGAACTTGGAAAATGTTTTCGTGCCATTTGCCGTTTGACGCCCGCTATCATGCTAATTAGCTGCCTGAAAGTGGGTGACCCCACTGTAGAAATAGCCTGCATGTCTTCTAGCACATACGCTGCAATGGCTCTATCAATGTTGTCCTGGCTAGCAGGCCCTCCGTTAAAATCCTTAGGTGGTGGTGGTGGTGGAGGTGGAGGTGAAGGTGAAGGGTGTCTCTCTTTACTAGCTTTGTCGAAGCAAGTTGCTTTTGTAGCTGTTTCAGCATATTTGAATTGCTGTTTTGGGCAGTAGATAGGATCTTTGATCCAAGACACAACTTACATTTAACTAAAATGTTCTTTTCTTTGTGCTCGACAAAAGAAAAGTAGTGAGAATATCTCCATGTTAACACACACACACACACAAAGCACAGAATCTGAAGGACGACACCGCAGCAATAAAACACACTCAGATCTTCTCAGTTTCTAGCCGATACTATATAAAAAATAACATAAAATAACGCAGTAACGCATCATATATTAACGGTAACTGAGTTACTGAATATAAAAAATAACGCGTTAGACTACTAGTTACAGCCGAAAATAACGCTGTTACAGTAACACGTTACTTTGTAACACTGCAAATTACGGTACGGTACAGCCGCGGACTGGCATACACGCTTCGGCGGACTCAAAAAACATGAAATAAAGGTGTTTAATAATCACCTCACCACGTTTATTTGTTGAGTATTTTTGCTCATGCAAAATTAAACATCATTATTGTAGATTAAAAATAATTTGTGAATAATTCAATCAAAATTAATCCACAGCAACCCAGTGATTAATTGGATTAAAATGTGTAATCGCTTCACAACTTTAATTACGACTAGTATCTCCAGTGCATTTTGTAAGGATAATACATTTTTAACAATTCCAATTAACCGTATGTTGTACAAGAGCCAGCAATGTATATATTTAATTGAGTGCTTTACCTTTGACTCCGGTAAAAAAGATGTCCTGGTCTCCATTATGTAACTACTAATGTTGTCCGGTGCTTTTTCAACCTTAGTCTGCTTTTCATCTTAGAGTTTTAGTTACAATGAAGTCTAAAGTAAATATTTGAGTTTTCCTTGGTCATTAGCATAGGACTGTTATGTGAGGATATTTACCAATGTGCTTCTCTTTTTAGTTTAAACAATTCCACATGCAATATACTGTTCTCACAAACAGTACACCTCGATAAATTACAATGTCTTTGGAAATATATGTCGGTGGTTAATTTACAAAAACTAAACTCTTATATTCTATACTATTGTCAAAGTTATGAAATCAAATACATTTTGCAGCTGTACCCTTATATTACAATTCAGCTTAAAAGCATGAATATGCCACAGCATACATAAACTGAAAAAATAGCTTTATAAAACATGCCCAAAATAAAGGTGATCAGTTTTGATTGACACTGCAACAGATCAACATGCTGATTGTTGTAGTTGGGCTGTAGTTTTGCCAAATGTAATGTTCACTAACTTAACTGTTAAGCATTTTTAAAGAAAATATTTCCGTTGAAATTCTAGTTTGAAATGTCAAAGTCACTGTTATGACTTATTCGGAACTGAAATATGCGTGCAAGCATGCCTTGCATCATCAAAATGCTCCTTATTACAATCTAGAAGGAATGTCAATCACAAACATGGCAGATCAGTAGGGGTGTAACGCTACACAAAAATTTCGGTTCGGTACGTACCTCGGTTAAGAGGTCATGGTTCGATTCATTTTCGGTACAGTAAGAAAACAACAAAATATACATTCTTGGGTTATTTAATTACCAAATTTGCAAAATCTTCCACCAAAAATATTTTTCTTACTGGAATATTTGATGTGAAGTAATCGGAACCTTGGATAGGTCAATAATTCATTATAACATTGATTTTGATTCAATATTATGTTTTGAGCAATGACAGTTTGAAAGAAAAAAAAACAGCTTTGTTTTATTAGTCAACATTGCAACTTTTTCTAAATTACATTTAACCTTCAAGCTTTTTTATTTCACTTTTGTTATGTTTTTGTTTATTTTAATGGTATTTTTAGAATGTGCCATGGGCCTTTAAAACATTAGCTGTAGGCCGCAAATGGCCTCCGGGGCACACTTTTGACGCCCCTGCTATAGATAATAAAAAATTTAAGCTGATAAATCTATGGATAAAAAGCAGAGCCTGGCGACGCATGCGCGTTTATCATAACTCTCTCGCTCTCTCTGTCTCTGCCCCTCCCTCACGAATGCTGCTGCGCGCACAATTTGTTTTGTTTTTAACCCCTTCTTAACCCTGAACGTACATTGAAAATACACGCAACCCTAACTCAAAATGCCGGACATTTGAGGCATTTAAGAAACTCCGCCCTGACAGCTCCGCAAAAGAGGACATGTCCGGTGAAAAAAGGACGTATGGTCAGTCTATCGTAGCCCGTTAGCTGCTAGCATTCCGTGTGTTGTGCCTCGGTGTGCATTGTTTACACAACGAGCGTTACGCTACTTAATATGTCCGTGTGGAAACTCGTTCGGTACACCTCCAAACCAAACCGACGCCCCCGTACCGAAACGGTTCAATACAAATCCACGTACCGTTACACCCCTACAGATCTGGGCTGCATCTGGCAAAATGTTGGCTCTAAGCGGTACTTTATTTTGATGTGCCCCTCTCTCTCAAAAAAATCACACTTTTTGAAGTTATTTTTAAAAAAAATTAATCAAACTTGAATTTGATTTAATGCATGTTTTGTATTAAAGGGGATTCATGTAAATATAACATCGAAACATAAATTTGCAAATCTATCTACACATTTCCAACCAAGGGTAAGCCCAACACTAACACAGTAGGCTATTGGGGGCAGTTAAATGCAAAGGGAGAGAAATTTGCCATTATATGCTTATCATTGACAGAGCAGGAAGAGGCTAGAAATAAGATTGTGGTCAGATGTCATATTAAGCGCCTCGTCATTCATTATTTTACATGATTTTCTTCATGCAAAACGTGGCTCCCCACGGATCATGATCTACGTCAAAAGAGGGCCGATGGTCGACCCTGCCTGGCAGATGGTTTACCTTTTTTAAGTGTGAGAAAATGAGTGTGGTAAAACATAATCGAATGAGAACGAGACACCTTTTTTTCCTGGAACTCACTAAAAACATGTAGTAACATGAGCTCATTGAACAATGACTTTACTAGCAGACAGAGTTTCATCTCATCTCTAAAACATCTTTGTCTGAGCAACGTTGCGTCTTTGGCTGTATTCACTAAAGACCATTTAATTGCAAAACATGACTTTGTAGGTCGAGTTTTTTTCTTGTTAAATTAAAGACAAGCCTGGTGCTCTTAAACCAGCATGTGTTCATGTATTATGATGTGTCCTATCATAAATGTCACATTTGTAAATTAAATTTTTGCAGGGTCTCATGACTATATTTCTGCATAAATTGTCAAACTTCCAAAAGGTAAAAAATGACCTTTAACATAAAGAAGAAGAGAACACAGGAAAGTTTGGACACAGACAACACCCAGTGTATTCATGTTGTAACGACTGGCAGTTCAAGACACATTTTTGCACATGCTGCTGCCTCTGCTTGCATGAACTGGTCCTCGAGCCAGTGATGATGAAATTAGATTATTGCCACTAATTCTTGTCAAATAATGTAAAACCACAGGATATTATTGAGAAGAGACATGCTTCTTACCTCCAGGAACAACTACAGAGGATGAGCCTGAAGAGGAGATGAAGAGACTGATTATTCTTCTGTGAGTGGGTGAGGTCTTCAGATTTACTGTCCCGCAAGGAACAGGAGTGGTGTACCCCAAACAAAACACAGAGCGGAGAAGGGGAGGGATGAAGGAGTGTCATGTACAAGCTCATGATTTCACCACTCCCACCACCACCATCATTAGTGCATTATTGCAGCCCTCCGTAGGGAAGAACGTAACATAATGTGATAAGTGACACACAGCCTGTTTGGCACCCTGGGCAAGCACCCCTCTCGGGCACCGCTTCCCCCCACACACCACCACTTGAGGCGCGGACTAACACTTGCCCTTGAAAAAAATTAGGATTTGAATACATATTTGACTGTGTAAGTTGTTGACAGGGCAGCACGGTGGCAGAGGGGTTAGTGCGTCTGCCTCACAATACGAAGGTCCTGAGTAGTCCTGGGTTCAATCCCGGGCTCGGGATCTTTCTGTGTGGAGTTTGCATGTTCTCCCCGTGACTGCGTGGGTTCCCTCCGGGTACTCCGGCTTCCTCCCACCTCCAAAGACATGCACCTGGGGATAGGCTGATTGGCAACACTAAATTGGCCCTAGTGTGTGAATGTGAGTGTGAATGTTGTCTGTCTATCTGTGTTGGCCCTGCGGTGAAGTGGCGACTTGTCCAGGGTGTACCCCGCCTTCCGCCCGATTGTAGCTGAGATAGGCTCCAGCGCCCCCCGCGACCCCAAAAGGGATAAGCGGTAGAAAATGGATGGATGGATGGAAGTTGTTGACAGTACCATGTCATATATATATATATATATATATATATATATATATATATATATATATATATATATATATATATATATATATATATATATATATATATATATATATATATATATATATATATATACACGTTAGGTCAGGAAAAAACACAGAGGCTATATCATCCCGACAAGCCTGTTTCCTTATCATCCCTACAGGCTTGTAGGAATAATATAGCCTTTGTGTTTTTTCCTGACCTAACGTATATTCCGCTCTACACCGGTATTGAGCACTGTATAACGGATAAACCACAGAAACATCGACTATATATATATACTGTATATATATATTAGGGGTGTAACGGTACGTGTATTTGTATTGAACCGTTTCGGTACGGGGGTTCCGGTTCGGTTCGGAGGTGTACCGAACGAGTTTCCACACGGACATATTAAGTAGCGTAACGCTCGTTGTGTAAACAATGCACACCGAGGCACAACACATGGCATGCTAGCAGCTAACGGGCTACGATAGACTGACCATACGTCCTCTTTTCATCGGACATGTCCTCTTTTGCAGCGCTGTCAGGGCAGAGTTTCTTAAATGCCTCAAATGTCCGGCATTTTGAGTCAGGGTTGCGTGTATTTTCAATGTACGTTCAGGGTTAAGAAGGGTTTAAAAACAAAACAAATTGTGCGCGCAGCAGTATTCGTGAGGGAGGGGCAGAGACAGAGAGAGCGAGAGAGTTATGATAAATTGTAATTGCTGAATTTCCCCCAGGGATCAATAAAGTACTTTCTATTCTATTCTATTCTATTCTATAAACGCGCATGCGTCGCCAGGCTCTGCTTTTTATCCATAGATTTATCAGATAAAATGTTTTATTATCTATAGCAGGGGTGTCAAAAGTGTGCCCCGGAGGCCATTTGCGGCCCACAGCTAATGTTTTAAAGGCCCACGGCACATTCTAAAAATACTATTAGAATAAACAAAAACATAACAAAAGTGAAATAAAAAAGCTTAAAGGTTAAATGTAATTTATAAAAAGTTGCAATGTTGACTAATAAAACAAAGCTGTTTTTTTTTTTTTTCAAACTGTCATTGCTCAAAACATAATATTGAATCAAAATCAATGTTATTATGAATTATTGATCTATCCAAGGTTCTGATTACTTCACATCAAATATTCCACTAAGAAAAATATTTTTGGTGGAAGATTTTGCAAATTTGGTAAATAAATAACCCAAAAATGTATATTTTGTTGTTTTCTTACTGTACCGGAAAATTAACCGAACCATGACCTCTAAACCGAGGTACGTACCGAACCGACATTTTTGTGTACCGTTACACCCCTAATATATGTATATATATATGTATATATTTATATATGTATATGTATATATATATATATATATATATATATATATATGTATATATATATATATATATATATATATATATATACATATATATATATATACATATACATATACATATATGCAGTCCACATTCGCCGCTGCAAATTTGCCGCCACCACGAGCTGAGTCATCACTGGAGTAAGTCGCGTCTCACCTATGCGGAGAGCCCCCGCCCACATCCTGACAGAGGCAGACCACACCGGAAAGCTTGCAACGAACAACTACAACCAAGAAACATTTCATATTAATTACCACTAATTCTGAGACCGAAAAATATTGTGGTGCACGAGGCCAAAAGTTACAGTCAAATGCTCTGACTATAATGAAGACTGAGGAGGCACACAGCTGACATGCACACCCTGGATTCCTTTTTTTAATTTTATTGTCAGAATGTTATTTGCGCAAAACTTAAGTCTAATCAGGGTGTACTTTGGAGGAAAATTTGCCAGCAAGCACACCACTCGGAGTCTCCTCACTCAGCTTTACACTGACAAATGCATTGTACAATAATCTGCACCACCTTAAGGTAACCATCCAAGGTTGAAGTAAAGGAGCACGTACAGTCAAAATACTAAGTACTTGCGCTTTGATAGTGATAGTATACTAAATGTGGATTGCTCTTGCCTTGATTGTCAAATATGTTTTAGGTCATGTAACCTGTGACATTTCTACCCAAATAAACGCTTTTGATAATCTTTGCAGTTTGTGTTGTACTTATGATTGGGGACACATTTTCTGGGCGCACTTAAATATGCTGACGTAATATGTAACCCCTTCTAATTCATGTGTGATTGATGAAATCAGTCCAAATTCACAAGTAGTGTTGTAATGTAAAACCACATGTCATGTGGATGACCCCTGTCATCCACATAATAAACTACATGATGCTAGTACATCAGTTGAGGAACATGAATAAATTACATTAATAAAAACCTATAATTTGATTTTGATATAATTATTCATTTAATCTTTTGATACATTAAAAACACCAATTGGAGTATTTTAAAACTCTGCCAGACTCAATTTCACCTATTTGACTGATGAACATATCACATAATTTATTCAGAAAGTGTAAACATCGACAAAAAAAGATAGAATACTATTAAACTGCAACATGTAAGTGTAAAAATATCCATTATGATTTGTATATTTTCAGAATGTGTTTGGTCTATTTTTAAACAAAGAAAACAATCTGAAGTTGTCTTTACTTTTAAATTATCATACCAGTCTGGCCCATTTTGTTATAGATTTTCCTCCATGTGGCCCCTAAGCTAAAATTAGTTGGACACCCCTGTTATCCACATATATTATTTCCAGCTGAGTGTAAATATAAATAAAAGAAACACAGTGATTGATCTGTGTGGACTTTACAAGATGCTGACACACCCACTGCATGACATCTTGTACTGCAAACATGTTTAAACTTGTTTAAGACTTAAAAGGCATGTTTTGAAAAGAGATTTCCCTGCTGTGAGATGTTAACCTCTTGTGCTAATGGTAATAAAAGGCATTTTTTACATCTACAGTATATATAGTGCCGATAAGAGTAACAATAAATACTGGTATCGACAAGGAATATTGAAATTGGTACCGGTATCGATAAAATCCTAACGATATACATGCCTAATGCAAAGTCTACAATATAATACTTACAAATGAGACTCAAATATAATAAGAAAACATGATATAACAACTGTACAACACAGTTACCATAATCACCATTATCAGGTAATTTTTAAATGTTTAATATATGATTTTATTAAACAATTTACATTTAATAACACACAAAAGTATTGGCTTTATTTTAGCAGAAAATCTTAAGATAAATTAAACATGTTTCTTATTGCAATCAGAGAACAATTTTGGCATTCAATAATGTTATTGAATGAATCTAGTGAACACACAAGACAACTTCTCTTTTAGTAGGAAGTAAGCAAACAAAGGCTCCTAATATGGCTGCTTAAGTATGCAGTAACATATTGTGTCGTTCCCATTATATTATTTTGTCAAAATTATGAGGGACAAGCTTTAGAAAATGGAATATTAATGTACTTGTTTATTTACTGTTAATATCTGCTTACTTTCCGTTTTAACATGTTCTATCTACACTTGTAACAAGCACTTATTCTTCTGTTGTTTGGATACTTTACATTTGTTTTAGGTGATACTACACATTTTAGTATCAGTCCAATACCAAGTAGTTGCAGGGTCATACATTGGTCATAATTAAAGTTTTTTTGTGTCCAGAGACTATAGGGCAGGGGCCGGCAACCCAAAATATTGACAGAATTGCTCAACAACTTGAGTTTATTGCAATTTTTTTAAATATCAAAATAAAGTAAATATACGTCTTAAATAAAATGATATTCTGCTTGACTTGTGGTTGGTTGTTGGTGTTGCCTGGTGGACAACAAACCGGTCAAGGTTACCACTGTTTTTTTTTGTCTCTGATACTTTATGTTCACTACGAGCAGCATGCTGTTTAACGTCACACAATCCACAATCATTGGCAATTGCTTGTATTCTGACATGTAACTTCTCCCTGGAAGTGAAAACCAGTGGTGGTCAACCAGGCTAGGATGACGGTTGTACAGCAAGCAGCGCGCAAACTATCTGAGTATAAAAGAGGCTTAAATCTTCCTGCAAAAGGCAGATACGAGCAAAAAAATGTGATTACGCAATGGAGTAAATCCCTATACTTTATCAAAAAAAGATTTGTCGAGTGATAAAAGATTATATGTCGGTCCCATTCCCAGACATATTTAAGTATTGTGCTCAAGACGCCATTCTGCACAACAAAATGGATGGAAACTTGGAAAAGCATGGAGGTCTACAACTTCTTTGTGTGTGGCTGGGACAATGAAATTGGTATCAAGACTCTCCTGGATAAATATGCATCGTTTTTGCTCGTGTAAGGTTGCATTTCATAATATAACTTTGCGTCTACTAATGTTTCTTGCTGTTGCTGATGTTACGTGTAGCGTGTTTTTGCTGTCTTTATCAAAATATAACTATAGATGTCAACATTGTGTATGTGCTGAAAGCTTCATTTACTATTGTTGCCTTTTGGAAAAGCTTAACCCTTTTTAGGTTTTGCTCACATTTGCTTTCTTTTATTTAGACAGACCGAGTTGGTGCTTTTCGAAACACTCAAAACAAACGTGTTTAAGAAATACAAATAATATCAAGATAATACTTAAATGGTTAATTATAAACACTAAAAGTTACCAAACAGACCTTAAACGAAGCGATCACTGCAAACTCATGCATTCTTTGACTCTGCTAACTTGGACTGGAGTGTGAGCTGAAATGCTTTTCTTGGGATTTTGTAAAATCTTGCACTCTTCCTCCCTTTTTAATTAGCTCTCAAGGAACTCTGAAGAAACGTTTATCCTTTTCGCGATTTGAACGATTCGTACAGCCAAAAATGACAAGCATAGAGCATTTTGTCTTCCATCGAAAACAGAGCTAGCTTGACCACCACGAGTATTCATTAGTGAGCCGTACGTGACGTCAGTAACATCCCAGCAGTAGAAAAAAACGTGGCGGCAAACCACGCAGTGTGCTTTGTAGACATAATTGCTCACTTTTACCAGCCACATATTTTCCTTTTCCCAATCGAATTTGTATTTCTGCAGCCTTTCTGTTTTTTTTTCCTTTGGAGGATAAAGCCTATTGAGGTTTCTACTCGTATGCGTTGCATCTGTTTCGGCGTCATCCCTGTCAGCCATGCTTTTGTGTTCTCGTCTGTTTTCTTCCAGTATCTTAGTTGATTTTCTTATAATGAAAAATATTGATATGAGGTGGCGACTTGTCCAGGGTGTACCCCGCCTTCCGCCCGAATGCAGCTGAGATAGGCTCCAGCGCTCCCCGCGACCCCAAAAAGGGACAAGCGGTAGAAAATGGATGGATGGCATTTGTTATAGTCGATGTTTATGTAAATCCAGCCATTGCATTTGTTTACATTCAGGAGCGCTAGCTTGCTGTTAGCAATGCATCCATTAACCCTCTTCGATCTCCATTTGCTTCTGCTTATAAGTACTCCGTTCTTATACAGTAAGTACTCCGTGCATGTGCATTGACTAACATGCGCTTCTGGTCGTTTCATCAGCAATGTGACGGCGGCACGTCATCGTGTTTGGAAAAAAAATTTACCAGTATTTTTCAGAAGCAGTATGGTATCATTTTTATTTCGTTAGTACTGTGGTGCACTGACAAAACTTAACCTATTGTTACTATAACAATCTACAAGGTTAATACAGGTGGCTTCTCTTTATTCCCCTCCATTTATCTGCTTTATTGTGTATTTCAAGTTATCATTACATATATGTATTGTTGCATTTGAACAATTGTATTGTTGATAATAGAGGTAATTATTGTTAATATTCATTATCAATAGTGCTATTTCTATTGGTATTTGTATTGCCCCATTTGTAGTGTAATAATGTTCATTGTCATTTCTGTATTATTATTTATTTCACCAACTGCTTCTTTGCTATCACTTTTACCATCATATTTGTACATATCCTATTTGCTGATGTTGTTCTATTTTGTTGTTGTTGTTGTTATTGTTGTGTTTGCTGTCTTATCCCCCTCTTGTCCCCACAATTCCCCCTTTGTCTTCCTTTTTTTCTCTTTCTTTGCCTTCCTGCTCTGGCCCGGCTGCACCAAATAATAATATAAATCCATTTAATAAAGTCAAATACAAATAAGGCAACAAGAGAAGTATCCCACACTTCTCTTTTGTAAAGTAAATTTGTACAGCCGATATGGGCATCTACATCAACAATATGATTTGCCTGAGAAGCTGGACAGGACAACAACAAAAACAAAGTACCATGGTGCTTCATTAGTACCGGTATACCGTATAACTCTACCTCTTACCCAAACTTAACTTGAATAAGCTCCAGCTCACCCATGAACCTGCATAGGCTAATAAATGAATATTTGGCTAATAACTTTGTTATATTGGTGATACCTCACTATGCATTAGAGCAGTGGTTCCTAACCTGGGTTCGATCGAACCCTAGGGGTTCGGTGAGTCGGGCTCAGTGGTTCGGCGGAGGTCAAGACACACCCGACTCATCATGTTAATAAAAACTTCTCCCTATCGGCGTATTACGGATACGACAACAGCAGAAGTCACACTGATTTGCAGGTGTGTAATTTGTTGTGAGTTTATGCACTGTGTTGGTTTTGTTGTTTGAACAAGGTGATGTTCATACACGGATCATTTTATGCACCAGTAATAAAACATGGTAACACTTTAGTATGGGGAACATATTCACCATTAATTATTTGCTTATTAACATGCTAATTAGTAACATATTGGCTCTTAACTAGTCATTATTAAGTACTTATTAATGCCTTATTCGGCATGGCCTTATTATAACCCTAACCCTGGCCCTAACCCTAACCAAATAACTCTAAATGAAGTCTTTGTTACTTAGAATATGTTCCCCTAGTGTCCAAAAAACTCAAAACTAAGTCTTTGTTACTTAGAATATGTTCCCCATACTAAAGTGTTACCAAAAACATATAACTTTGTCTTGAATTTGAAAAAAAACATTTTATTTTTCACTAAAGAAGGGTTCGGTGAATGCACATATGAAACTGGTGGAGTTCGGAACCTCCAACAAGGTTAAGAACCACTGCATTAGAGCAAGGAGAGAGTCTGAGCTAAGTGGATAAACTTTGGCGCCAGCAGCCAGACCTACGGCCTAACCTGATTATTTCTGTATTTTAAGCCGTAAATTTAGCAGGAAACCAATGCAAACTTTAAGCCCTTTTACAGTCATAATGGAACAACTTTTTGTGATTAAATAAAACCCTGCAGCAATCATTTTCTAAACAATGTAGGCAAATATTAATAGGTTATGTTGACTGAGCTCCAATAGGACCTTCTAGTCAGAAGGATCTGACATCACAATCTGATTCAGTGGGTGGTAAATGAAGACTAGTTTTAGTAAAGTCTTATGTGACGGGAAGTGGGCTGAACTGAATTAAGTCAGACAATATTTACAATAGCAATGTTAGAGAAGAGAGAAAGTGAGATATTTCTTGTTGAAAGCCATGGTAACACTCCAGAAACACCTGCTTTTCTTGCTGTGGAAATGTTTTTGTTTGACTTCCTGTTGCGGGTGACTAAGGCTGAAATCCGGAAGCAGAGGCTGAGACAAGGGGCTTTTCAAAAGTATCAGAGTGGAAGGTCCTCAGAAAGTAAAAAACAATAGGGCAAGGGAAACAATACAACTAAAAAAGGAGCACTGCGACAGAAACACTTGATAGTGAAGTATAAACCAAAAGAGCGCTACCACAAAGCCACTAGCAGGACAGGCAGACAAAGTACAAAAACTTAATGGAAAAAACTACAAACACTGCTTACCGCAAAAACCGGAGAGAATACTAGAACTAGGGAGTAGATGAGGTCAGCAAGCATAGGATGGTCGATGGTTACAAGCTCCAAGAGACACGGCTGGAACAGTGAAGAAAAGCCAATACAATGACGCCTGCTTTTTCTCTTTTATTTCCGGCAGGCTGTTTTTTTCTTCAGCACCTCTGATATTAGTATATAGTCCATCCTTTTGAAGAAATGTTAATACTGCTTTTGCACATTCTTGATGTTCCCAGCTAGAAATGTTCTCCAGTGAAGGGTCTTTATTTCCAGTTCCTGACAGTTTTGCATACACGATGGCTCTTTCATTATATTTGTTGCAGACTGTAAGGACATTATTGACGCTCTTTTCTTCGCCACATGTGCATTTTCCATTAGTGTGTTTAACCATCATTAGTTAGCGCACAGCCCGCCTTACCATTTTAAAGGCCTACTGAAACCCACTACTACTGACCACGCAGTCTGATAGTTTATATATCAATGATGAACTCTTAACATTGTAACACCTGCCAATACGGCCGGGTTAACTTATAAAGTGCAATTTTAAATTTCCCGCTAAACTTCCGGTTGAAAACTCCTTTGGATGATGACGTATGCGCGTGACATAGCCAGTGAAACAGGAGTATCGGTAGCCCATTGAAGCCAATACAAAATAGTTCTGTTTTCATTTCATAATTCCACAGTATTCTGGACATCTGTATTGGTGAATCTGTTGCAATTTGTTCATTGCATTATGGAGAAATAAGCTGAGCAAGCAAAGAAGAAAGTTGTCGGTGCGAAGCGGAGTATTTTGCGAGGCAAGTCAGCAACACAACACAGCCGGTGTTTCATTGTTTACATTCCCGAAAGATTCAGTCATGATCGAAGAACTCGGACAACAGAGACTCTTACCAGGAGGACTTTGACTTCGATACACAGACGCCTGTAGAGAACTGGGACAACACAGACTCTTACCAGGATTACTTTGATTTGGATACACAGACGCAGACGCGGTACCGTGAGTACGCAGCTGCGCTTCCAAACATTTGATCGCTTGCCCGTACGTGTGTGTTACGTACGTAACTTTGGGTAAATATATATGCTTTATGAACCTTGGGTTAGGTGAACGGTCCTTTGGGCTGAGTGATTGTGTGTGTTGTGCAGGTGTTTGAATTGTATTGGCGGGTTATATGGACGGGAGCTAGGAGCTAGCATAACAAACACCTAGGTGTTTTTATGCGGGATTAATTTGTGGCATATTAAATATAATCCTGGTTGTGTTGTGGCTAATAGAGTATATATATGTCTTGTGTTTATTTACTGTTGTAGTCATTCCCAGCTGAATATCAGGTCCCACCCGCGCGCTTCCAAACATTTGATCGCTTGCCAGTACGTGCGTGTCATGTACGTAACTTTGGGTAAATATATAAGCTTTATGAACCTTGGGTTAGGTGAACGGTCCTTTGGGCTGGTTGTGTTGTGGCTAATAGAGTATATATATGTCTTGTGTTTATTTACTGTTGTAGTCATTCCCAGCTGAATATCAGGTCCCACCCGCCTCTCACAGCATCTTCCCTATCTGAATCGCTTCCACTCCCCACTAGTCCTTCACTTGCACTTTCCTCATCCACAAATCTTTCATCTTCGCTCAAATTAATGGGGAAATCGACGCTTTCTCGGTCCGAATCGCTCTCACTTCTGGCCGCCATCACTGTAAACAATAGGGAACTTTGCGGAAATGTTCAACTGACGACGTCACGCTACTTACGGTAGGGGCAAGGCTTTTTTTTGTCAGATACCAAAAGTTGCGATCTTTATCGTCATTGTTCTCTACTAAATCCTTTCAGCAAAATATGGCAATATCGCGAAATGATCAAGTATGACACATAGAATAGATCTGCTATCCCCGTTTAAATAAAAAAAAATTCATTTCAGTAGGCCTTTAAAGCCTTGCGTGAATTTGATATTTGTCTACATTGAAATTACTGTCCCTGTTTCCACTGTTTTTGCTACATTTTAGATATGTCTTGCTCTATTAAACTCCTCCACTCTACTCTTCCATACCATACTTGTATTCTCATTACATCTCTATTTCATGTCCTTTTTGCTGCATTGCCAGCCTCCTCGTTCCCATGTACCTCCACATGTGCTGGTACCCAAACAAACCAAACAGTGTACTCGCTTCACCAATCAAATCCATTCTAGCCTCGCCCTTCCTCCTTTCAACGCCACCAATATCGCTAGTGAATTCGAACATATAACTGCGTGTTGTGCTTTAACATCCTCCCCCCACCCGAGAGTCCATAGAAAAGCAACAAGCTCTATTGTAAAGACTGATTTGAAACTCTCTTGCCATTCTGTAGATGTAACTGTGGAATTCTCTCCCCTAGTGCTGCCCTTCCATTAATCATATTTTTAGACCCATCTGTATATAACCTGGCCATTTGTCCTTCAAATGTTTCTGTAGTTACTACAACATCCCTACTTTTCAATTGATCTGGCTCTGGTAGGAGCCAAGGAGGAACAGGTGACCAGATCACAGAGCCAAATTACATATTCCTGGCTCCACTGCTCTGTCCGTTATAGAGTAAATACATTTTCCTTCCTGCCTTCAACTCTATTCCTACTTTCAGCGTGGACTAAAGACCCCCCAGTTCTGCAATTTAGCCCAGTAACTTAACATCAGTTTGCTTCTTTGAAGTTTCACTAATTTCCACCGAAAGAGTTTGAATAAGAGTGGTTCTAAACTCCCGTGTTCATACTCGAGAGCCTGATTTACTAATATTCAAATACTAGACGCTAGACAGCATGTGCAAAAAATTAAATAGCGTGTACTAAGAGTGGGCGTGTTGCGTGTGCAATTGACAAGTGGCACAAACCAAACCACCTTATTTGAATGAGGATTTTGAGTGCACTTGATACATTTTCTGCACTTTCATGTTATCATGCTCCTATCTGTGTGCGATGTGTTGAACCAGCAGCACGCATCTATATTCTGTAACACCTTTTTCTAAAACACAATATAGACAACAGAAACATAGGCACACTGACACTTAATTCTGTGCGTGAGGCTGTGGATCGCATCACCAGCGCATTCGTGCGCCTGGAATGACTGAAATGTAAAAAAAAAAAAAAAAAAAAAGTAGGAGATATATTACTGTAATATTTTTCCTAAATATGAAAAATGAACAAAATGTTTTTAAAAAAAAAAAACAGACACCAAAACGCATCAATTTTATTCATTTCAATTCATTTTAATAAGCCCCTTAAGTCATGCAGCAGCTATACAATTATAAAAGGACATTGCTGAACAGACATGTCTAATATTTATTAGTTCTGTCAGTCCAAATATGTTGACACACACATGCAAGATGGAAGATTCTCTGTCCATCGTCTGCCTTTGCAGTGTGAGCACCTCTTTTCTCACACGTGTCTGCGTCTTTGTCAGAGAGCACGTCCTTCTGACACTTGCTAAATAAAATGCAAAATAGTGCTTGCAAAACGGTGATGAGCGTTGATAAATCACATTGCGCGGGCTAAAAAATTACATTAGCCTTATCTCCTCCCAGTATTGTGGGTGATCTTATCATCAGCATATATTTTGCAAATTAATGAAGATCGCCTCGCAAAATGGATTCCACGCCTTATTCTGCTCACTTAACAGACGCAATCCACTTTGCACACGTTTAGTAGATCAGCTTTGCGTGTGCTATCAGGTTTGCACGTGTTTCAATACATGCAAATCTTTAGTAAGTCAGCCCCTTATACAACACAATACAATATAATACAATCTAAATTCCATCCTCTCTTCCATAAGGCTCCATAGTCTGCAAACAACGACATACCAAATCCATGACCTACCTTACAAAACATCTTATTAATATTAAATAGGACAGGGCAGATTACGTTTCCCTGTGGGTTTCCATTGATAGCAGTTTTTGAAGTCCCCACACACCCTCACTTGAATGGTCTTTACCCTCAAAACATTATTTGTCCAGATTACAAGTCTTCTCCTAGCATCATACAGCTTTATACCTAATCCCTCATTTCACAACATATCATACGCAGCAGGATATCCAAGAACCACCCCTACTACTGCTTCTTCGTTCGCTAATGCCTTCCTGATGTCCCGATCTAATGTCACGATTAAGTCCACGATGGAATGACCAGCATTAACCCCGTTTTGAGAAGGAACAAAAAAAAACTGTTTCTTAAGCATGTACACCAGTATATCTGTAACCATGCATTCTATTATTTTACGCAACATTAATGCAATTGTTCGGTATGATGCAGGATCACTTGCTGGTTGACCAGATTCACGTACTGAACCAACAGTTGAGTGTTTCCATTCCTTTGGCAATTTGCCTTCTTGCTTTACTACATTAGGTAATGCAGGAATGTCACTTCTTCCTGGTCCGACACCTGCCTGCTGCTTCCAAGAACCTAAATAGCGCCTCTGACTGATTGCCAAGTGGCACCAGCTGCTGATTGTTGCTCCGCCCAGCCTCAGAGTCCTGGAAGTCTGCACAATGCAGGAAGTTAACAGCACAGCAAAAATAAGAGCTCACTAGGCAAAACAGGACGTGAGAATTCCTTCTTTGTCGTGATTTATGTGCAAGTAAGGCATCACTAATGCCAAACAGATGCAAGTGAACAGACTGTGGGACTTATGTCTAACATGTGTTTCCTTCCCAATACAAACTATTATTATCTGCTACAGCACTGCTTCCACATATGATGGATATTATTAGTAGGTCATATTCAGTTACTTTTCCATCTTTACATCACCTAAAAATACTAATGATCAGTGATTGGCAGTCCTCTACCACATGTCATGTCTGTTCCATCAAACATGAGAGCAGAGTGAGAACATAGTAACTATTTGTGTGTATTTTCTTATTCAGAACTTTCATATTCATTTAGTGACTGTAGTAAGTGAACACAACCCTAAAGTACTAAGATAAAAAAAAAAAGCAATTCAAACAAAAATAATAACTTGTCTTTTTTAATGAGCAATTTAACCCAAAAAATGTTTTATGGGTAAAACATGTAAATCAGTGGCTGATTGCATACTGTACGTATATACTGTATATATGTTATTTCTCAGTGTTTTTTATAGCTAGTGTCAGCACTCCTACCTCCTTTTTTATCCGGTTCCTGTGCACTATCCCTGCCTCGTCACAGCCAGTGTGGAGCGCTGATTGACACACCTGCATCCGTTTGGTGATTAGAACACTCACCTGTAGACTATCACCATCCGATTACTTTATAAGCCAGCGCCAAGTCTAAGACGGTGCTGGTGAATTGTTGTGTACACACCTTAGTGGGTTGGCGTTGTTATCGTTTGCATCTTTTTGCTGTTAGCATTTTTACCTGCACGTCATATCTTTTCTCTGCATCCTGGGGTCACACCTACTGCCGACATGAAGGTTTGTGACGTGCCGAGGGGCAACATCATTTTAGTGGCCCACGAAAGCCTGGAAATGTTGTGTGTCAATCAAGCACTTCATATTTCTTGCTGAATGTATTTATTCTTTTGACAGACTGCATATACAGTAGATGCATATCTTATAAACTGGAATATTATCTACTCCTGTGACATGATAGTCCAAGTATTTTTTTATTAAAAATGAATACCAACATTTGCTTGTCATATTGTCTTATGATTTCAAAGCAAAATGTCAATCCTTTATTTTATACAAACATATAACAATCAAATGCATGCACAATTGTTTGATGATTATATGTTTATGTTAGCGCTATCAAACAATACATCTTTTAAATTGGATTATTCACACTTAAATTTGTACTAAATCATGATTAATCACAGGTTATTACTAGATTGCATAATTTAAAATTAACGTAAAAAAGGTAATGTTTCGACACATTGTGGTCAGAACGTCATCAAGGGACATTTTTAAAATCCATCCATTTTCTACCGCTTGTCCCTTTTGGGATTGCGGGGGGTGCTGGAGCCTATCCATCCATCCATGTTCTACCGCTTGTCCCTTTTGGGGTCGCGGGGGGTGCTGGAGCCTATCTCAGCTGCATTTGGGCGGAAGGCGGGGTACACCCTGGACAAGTCGCAACCTATGTTTTACTTAAATGCACATCATTTATTTGCTCAGAATTTGGTAACAGTTTTGTCTTAAATCCAGTCAGATTGTATTTTGAAGTGAAATTTGTTAGCGACCACACCATTCGCAGCCTTCTCACTCTTCTTTGCACTGACGTATGTATCGACCTGATCACTAACCGTATAGCAACCCATACCGTTCGGGTAAGGTAAAGGAGCATGTGCAGACAAAATAAATTGTGTGATTAATCTGCGTATAAACATAATTAATGCAATACTTTTTGTGATTATTCACAAGTTCACTTGTTATTTTTGACACCTCTAGTTTATATATTTATATACATAAAAACGGCCTCTTGATGGCAGCCATAACTGCGATGTGGTCCTCTATGAAAAGGAGTTTGACACCCCTGCAGTGTAGAACCTCCAAAGTCAAACCCAAATGAGCTATGTGTCCTTTAACCCAGGGGTTCTTAAACTTTTTGACCTCGGGGCCCAACTCTTCCACTACAGAGGGATTCAGGGCCCACTCAAATAGCACAACTGAATTAGTAATGTTAATGTTAATTTCAATCATATTCAATGTTTATGTTATAGTTTAATGGGATTAACCTTGCCAGATGATACAAAAGCATGTGCTAATCACAAAGATTATTATCAAGGCTTAGGTCAGGCAGATTACAAAAATAAATACTCATCAAAAATACTGCAAATCTGTTGGGGAAACAAATTACATACCCTCCCCACCCAGCCACCCCCACCACCCTGAAAGGGACAAGCAGTAGAAAATGAGGAATGGATGGATGGAAGTAATAAAACCTTGAAGTCATATCTTAAGTGTACCGGAAGCTAGTGCAGGTGGGCCAGTATTGGCGTATTATTTAAATTTAGTCATAATCTTTGCGCTTAAGAACATTCTTTGAACTTGTCATTACTGCCACAAGTGGTTGAAAAGTGTAATACAACTGAGTACCACTGCAGCCCATACCGACCACAGCTGAGAAACAGATATTTTTCGCTCGCAGCCCAAAAATGGTTAAGAAACACTACCCTAACCTTTTCTAATTTCAAAACTATTTCATAAAATAAATGTATCGGTAATTAATTTGTTGTCATAATAACCATAACCACAATTAACTACAGATGCCATGATTTTAATTAACATTCCTAACTTCCATAGTTCCTCAGTTTGTATAAAAACAACACACGCTTTAAAAATGACACACAAGTATTATTCGACTTTTGCAAAGTCCTTTTCCAGAAAATGTCATTTTGACTATTGTTCTAATACAAACCCCCTTTCCATATGAGTTGGGAAATTGTGTTAGATGTAAATATAAACGGAATACAATGATTTGCAAATCCTTTTCAACCCATATTCAATTGAATGCACTACAAAGACAAGATATTTGATGTTCAAACTCATAAACTTTATTTTTTTTTTGCAAATAATAATTAACTTAGAATTTCATGGCTGCAACACGTGCCAAAGTAGTTGGGAAAGGGCATGTTCACCACTGTGTTACATGGCCTTTCCTTTTAACAACACTCAGTAAACGTTTGGGAACTGAGGAGACACATTTTTTAAGCTTCTCAGGTGGAATTCTTTCCCATTCTTGCTTGATGTACAGCTTAAGTTGTTTAACAGTCCGGGGGTCTCCGTTGTGGTATTTTAGGCTTCATAATGCGCCACACATTTTCAATGGGAGACAGATCTGGACTACAGGCAGGCCAGTCTAGTATCCGCACTCTTTTACTATGAAGCCACGTTGATGTAACACGTGGCTTGGCATTGTCTTGCTGAAATAAGCAGGGGCGTCCATGGTAACATTGCTTGGATGGCAACATATGTTGCTCCAAAACCTGTATGTACCTTTCAGCATTAATGGCGCCTTCACAGATGTGTAAGTTACCCATGTCTTGGGCACTAATACACCCCCATACCATCACAGATGCTGGCTTTTCAACTTTGCGCCTATAACAATCCGGATGGTTCTTTTCCTTTTTGGTCTGGAGGACACGGCGTCCACAGTTTCCAAAAACAATTTGAAATGTGGACTCGTCAGACCACAGAACACTTTTCCACTTTCTATCAGTCCATCTTAGATGAGCTCAGGTCCAGCGAAGCCGATGGCGTTTCTGGGTGTTGTTGATAAACGGTTTTCGCCTTGCATAGGAGAGTTTTAACTTGCACTTACAGATGTAGCGACCAACTGTAGTTACTGACAGTGGGTTTCTGAAGTGTTCCTGAGCCCATGTGGTGATATCCTTTACACACTGATGTTGCTTGTTGATGCAGTACAGCCTGAGGGATCGAAGGTCACAGGCTTAGCTGCTTACGTGCAGTGATTTCTCCAGATTCTCTGAACCTTTTGATGATATTACGGACCGTAGATGGTGAAATCCCTAAATTCCTTGCAATAGCTGGTTGAGAAAGGTTTTTCTTAAACTGTTCAACAATTTGCTCACGCATTTGTTGACAAAGTGGTGACCCTCGCCCCATCCTTGTTTGTGAATGACTGAGTATTTCATGGAATCTACTTTTATACCCAATCATGGCACCCACCTGTTCTCAATGTGCCTGTTCACCTGTGGGATGTTCCAAATAAGTGTTTGGTGAGCATTCCTCAACTTTATCAGTATTTATTGCCACCTTTCCCAACTTCTTTGTCACGTGTTGCTGGCATCAAATTCTAAAGTTAATGATTATTTGCAAAAAAAAAAATGTTTATCAGTTTGAACATCAAATATGTTGTCTTTGTAGTATATTCAACTGAAAATTGGTTGAAAATGATTTGCAAATCATTGTATTCCGTTTATATTTACATTTAACACAATTTCCCAACTCATATGGAAACGGGGTTTGTATTTTTTCTACACTTTTGCCAACATCTATCCATTTTTTTAATTGTCTCTTTACCTCAACACGCAGTTTGAGGCAGATGGCCGCCCCACATGGTGCCTGGGCATCATTTCTCCTTGGAAATTCTCTTGCTCGGTTTCTTTACTGTGTGAGGAGTGTGTATCCATCTGCTCCATGTGTGACATGCCTCTTGTAAAACACAATTAAATGACACTGTTGGTGACAGTCAAGCATGTGTTCTAAGTAATAGATACAAGTCTCCATGATGTGGCATCAGATGTAAAAGAAGAAAGGCTGTCTTCCATCAGTCCCACAACATTACCAGTGTATACAACGGTATGAGTCATTTGGACAACTTCCCAGAGATGTCTTTGCTAATTGTGCACGTATCAACATGAAGGCTTTCAACATGCAGTAAACACTTCGATGAGGCTCTGGGAGGAAACGTTATGGCCGCGTAATGGTCAGATCAATTAGCAAATTGAAGCACTTTAAATCCACAGACAGATCCTGGGTCTCACTTTTTAAATGTTTCAAGTCGAGTACTGCATGGTAATGGCCTTGACTGTCTCTGTGTTGTTTTCTTACGCCTACTTCTACTACATTTGGCCAGCAGCTGCACTTTGCATTTCTTTTTCACTACCACTCTCAACCACAACATAAATGTAATGCAATTTGCGAGATGTATTTCATGATTAGAATTGATTCATTTCATTAATAAGATTACAATATATACATGTATTTAATGCTATATTGTGGATCTACTGAAAAAGACCAAGTTCTGTAATAAAAGTAAAGCATTTTCACTAATCCTCTTGTTAATCGTTATATTTAATGATTAAATATATATACAAATGATAGAATATACAGTAAATGTGCCTGTGTGTGTGCGTGTGTGTGTGTGTGTGTGTGTGTGTGTGTGTGTGTGTGTGTGTGTGTGTGTGTGTGTGTGTGTGTGTGTGTGTGTGTGTGTGTGTGTGTGTGTGCGTGTGTGTGTGTGTGTGTGTGTGTGTGTGTGTTCTGGTATGTCTACCCTTCTTGAGACATCAACAAGGAAAAGTACCTTCCATATGAGGACAAGTGAACAAGTTAGAACTGAAATCATGGTCCCAATATGAAAAACCATTGCATCTAATAGAGAATGTCTCATTTGCACCCCTGGTGGTGAAATATATCAAAATTAGGGTGGTCCCAAAAAGGAGGAATTTTTCAAATTGACTGTGTGTCGGTTTTAAAAGTGCTCCCCCTCTGGTCAACATATGAAATAACAAGTGTGTGTAAAAATTTGAAGTGCTCCTCCTCTGGTCAACATATGAAAAAACAAGTGTGTGTAAGAAATTGAAATGTGCCCACTTTGGCCAAAATTTATTTTTAAAAATATATATATATATATATTGGGAAGACTATGTCTCCCGGCTGGCCTGGGAACGCCTCGGGATCCCCAGGGAGGAGCTGGACGAAGTAGCTGGGCAGAGGGGAGTCTGGGCTTCTCTGCTTAGGCTGCTGCCCCCGCGACCGGACCTCGGATAAGCGGAAGAAAATGGATGGATGGATGGATATATACAGTATATGTATATAGAGACATACTGTAATAACTTGAAGTATATTATGAAGATTAAAAACGAATTATAAACAAAAAATTACAAAAAAATCATAATTAACTTAAAGCTTGCATTTTTTTATATTTTACATAGTATGTATATATTATTAATGTTGTAAATACAAATCTTTATATATCTAGAAAGAGTGGTCCTAAAGAGGTAGGCATTTTTCCGAGGTCTCAAGAAGGTAAAAAATACAAGAAAGTGTGTGTGTGTGTGTGTGTGTGAGTGTGTGTGTGTGTTTGTGTGAGTGCGTGTGTGAGTGCATGTACAGGATTTTTCTTTCTTTTTTCTAGGGGTGTTCCGGTGCAATATCAGCCACAACATTAATATCAGACATACAGTGCATCCGGAAAGTATTTACAGTGCTTCACTTTTTCCACATTCTGTTATGTTATAGCTTTATTTTAAAATGTATTAAATTCATTTTTATTCTAAAGAAAAATCTACAGACAATACCCCATAACGACAATCTGAAATGTTTGTGGAATTTTTGGTTGTCATTTTTGCAAAGTTATTAAAGATTAAAACATTACATGTACATAAGTATTCACAGCCTTTGCACAATACTTAGTTGATGCACCTCTGGCAGCAATTACAGCCTCAAGTCTTTTTGAATACGATGCACAAGCTTGACACACCTATCTTTGGACGGTTTTGCCCATACCTCTTTGCAAGCTCCTCCAGATTGGATGGGAAACTATGGTTTTCACTCAGGATGTCTCTGTAGGTGTCTGTGTACAAAGATTATTTATATAGTCCTGTTTAAAGTAATTTTAAGTTTTAATGTGCATTCATCAAAAATATGTAATTTTGACCTTAATTTCAGATATTTATAGCACTGGAACACGTTTTTCTCGACGTTTTTTTTTTTTTCGACATAAGCAGAATACAAATGGAAAAACTTACCATTTCTCGCAACTTTACTTGGACTTATACCACAGACATAAGGATATGCCAATGTGACAATAAAGGATTTTTGAAAATCTACTGCAGTTTCGTCCAGGTTGTACCCCGCCTTCCGCCCGAATGCAGCTGAGATAGGCTCCAGCGACCCCAAAAGGGAGAGGCAGTAGAAAATGGATGGATAAGTAGGCTACTTAGCAATTAGAGTTGAGCATTTGGCTAATATAGGAAAATGTTTTAACATCGATTCCTGTTTTCGATTCTAAATCTGACGATCAGCTACATGTAACTGTATACATTGTGTCAGTAATCCTCCAAATAAACTGTAAATCATACAAGTATTATTACACTGGAGAATGGGGCCAAACATGTTACACACAGAGGACCAGCTAACAGGAGCAGGCATGCTAATAGCTAAGCTAGCTGCTAATATAGCTTTAAACAATACAATAAATATGATTAGTAACTTTTACTTAGAGGTTACAAAATAAATTAAGCAGTTATTAACACGTACATTAATGAGAGTTAAAAAGGATAATATAACAGCAACTGTAATCCTGCTTTGTTGCTGTTTAGCGACCGCTGCCAGGCGTACACATAACAGGGAGATGGATCGATCCATAAAGTGTGATACTGTCAATACCAGGGGTAGCATTAGTATATGATAGATTAGGTCGATATTTATATTTTCCTAAAATCTTTTTTTATTTTTTGTTGTTAATGTTTACAAACTCGGGGAATAATTCCCTGGAAATAGGATAACTTTGAGGGCAAAACTCAAAGGAGAATGTATTATTGATTTTGTAATACTAATAATAATGATTATTATTATTATCATTATTATTATTATTGATAGTGTTGCTTTTATTTGTATTTTTGTAATTTTTTTTTAAGTATTGTATTTAATCCTCACCAATGGTCATGAGCTTTGGGTTATGACCGAAAGGACAAGATCACGGGTACAAGCGGCCGAAATGAGTTTCCTCCACCGGGTGGTGGGGCTCTCCCTTAGAGATAGGGTGAGAAGCTCTGTCATCCGGGGGGAGCTCAAAGTAAAGCCGCTTCTCCTCCACATGGAGAGGAGCCAGATGAGGTGGTTCGGGCATCTGGTCAGGATGCCACCCGAACGCCTCCCTAGGGAGGTGTTTAGGGCACGTCCAACCGGTAGGAGGCCACGGGGAAGACCCAGGACACGTTGGGAAGACTATGTCTCCCGGCTGGCCTGGGAACGCCTCGGGATCCCCCGGGAAGAGCTGGACGAAGTGGCTGGGGAGAGGGAAGTCTGGGCTTCCCTGCTTAGGCTGCTGCCCCCGCGACCCGACCTCGGATAAGCGGAAGAAGATGGATGGATGGATGTATTTGTATGCCTTCTCAATTGCTATATACATTTCTATCCGAACTATTGTAAAACTGGGATTGGGTTGGATTAGGGGTTGCTCAATTAGATTGGCTAACATTTTGTGATTTTTTTAAATAAAAAATAAATAAATAAATAAATAACAATATTGTTTTTTTAGGCCAACACAGCGCATATAAGTCGTACATCAGCAGCCAGGAGGAGCTTTTGTAACCTGTAACCTGTTTTAAAAAAAGTTTTAGAAATATCAATGTGTGAAATAATATATTACAAGAATCGAATCGAAAAGTGAGGTACCCAAAGATTGTCACCTCTAGTAGGCAGTAATGTTTGTGTTTGTTTTATTGTGTACACTTGACTTTGTTTTGATCAAACAATTGTATGTGTTAAAGGAAAATGAGGAAATAATTTAGATATTTTGTTGATATTGTTATGCTGTCAATGGCATTTAACATAAATAAATAACAAACTGTACAGCAGGGGTGCCCATTACGTTGATCGCGAGCTACCAGTCGACCGCGGAGGATGTGTCAGTCGATCGCCAGCCAGGCATTGAAAAATTAGACCTAAAAATTTGCGATCATAAATCTTCACTATGACGTCAGTTTCGTCACTTGATTGACATTTACGGCACCCGAGGTTCTTGAGGGATGACGCTGGCTGCTGCAGATCATTATTAAGAAAAAAAGGACTGACAGGATGGCGAGAAACACTTTTTATTTCAACAGGCTCTCACACAGTTACTGTCTTCACAATAAAAGCGCTGTTACATCCTGCCTGCGCTAACAAAATAAGAGTCTCAGAAAGCTGGCGTGCACAATCTAGCAAGCTACGGCGTTTGCCGCCAATGTATTTCTTGTAAATTGTATAAAAACGAGTATGGAGGCTGGACAAATTAGATGCCAAAAACCAACCACTTTCATGTGGAATTGGACAGAAAGGAGGACTTTTTTTCTCCTCCATTTGAAAATGTGGACGTTATCAACACTATTGTCTTATTCCAATCATTGCAAGTCGACAGAATAAGGTAATACACCAACTTATATTCTAGTCTTCATGAAAGAAAGGAATCGATATGTGTTGAACATGCTTGTATTATCATTAAATAAATACATATAAATTATATATAAGAATGAGGTAGATCCCCTGGACTCGTCATTTGAAAAGTAGCTCACCTGCAGAAAAAGTGTGGGCACCCCTGCTGTACATAACATAAAACCCTGATCGGAACATCACTATCTCTATCACATAAACAACAGGATATTTGTAAAAAAAAAAAAAGTGTGCGAGGTTTTCCATAAATGAAGTAAAACTTTTGTGAAAGTGCACTCTTGAGAAAAAACACTTAATAACACGTATATTCAAGTTAAAAGTATTGATACATATATATATATATATATATATATATACGAATGCAGCTGAGATAGGCTCCAGCACCCCCCGCGACCCCGAAAAGGGACAAGCGGTAGAAAATGGATGGATATATATATATATATATATATATATACATACTGCTTGAAAATAACCTTGTTTAATTGTATTATTTTACCCTGTCCTTCAAAAGAATAGTAATTGATAATTGTTGTGAACTAAACGCAGAACTGGAATCGTTGAAATTCAAACAATCCCTGACCCTGGGGACGGCGTAGCGCAGTTGGGAGAGTGGCCGTGCCAGCAACCTGAGGGTTCCTGGTTCGATCCCCACCTTCGACCAACCTCGTCACGTCCGTTGTGTCCTTGAGCAAGACACTTCACCCTTGCTCCTGATGGGTCGTGGTTAGGGCCTTGCATGGCAGCTCCCGCCATCAGTGTGTGAATGTGTGTGTGAATGGGTGAATGTGGAAATAGTGTCAAAGCGCTTTGAGTACCTTGAAGGTAGAAAAGTGCTATACAAGTATAACCCATTTACCATTTACCAAGTTCTTTAGATGACATATAAACTGAACTCAAAAGTACCACCGGGGACAGGATAGGTATTGTTGGAAGCATATCCATATTTAAGTGTTACTTCTTTCTAAACTCCTATAGTCATATAAAGAATAGCTAGTATTCTTCCTTCTTTTGAGTCTCATAGTAAGGTGTTGGCCTTCTAGATTGGAATGTGTCGGAGTAGAGATAACTCGGAGTAGTCTAAACAAAGCGAGTGGGGGCGAGGGACAGACGGAAGATCACGGGACCTCCGGGAGACCGAGCTAGACCGATCTGGACCGGGCTAGGGAACGCTTTGGTGCTGGGTTGGTCTCAGGTTTGTCCTCTAAGCTTTGAGAATAAACTACAAAATACCAACTATTGCCTGGAGATTGAATATAAACATCAGCGTATTGCCATAAAAAGAATCTGGGAGAGACTAGCAATTTGAATTCCCCATTGGAGGAATGCTGGTCAACGCAACAATTTTATCAGCCACCCATTCGATTCTGAATGCAGAGGTACCAAAAAAACTGTGTGCTTCCTCTTTAAAGGTCGAAGGCTTCGCTGGGGTCACAAGAAGGTTACCTGTCACCAAACCACTTCCGGTTCAGATATTTGGACCTCCTTTACAGACTGTACCCTGACATTCAAATCGCAAAGAAGGAACATTCCTGGTGTTACCTGACGGCTGAACCACTCAGCTGCGACACCACTACCAAGACTCCTCCATGAGCTCATACCACAGCCTGAAACAACAGGAATGGCTGACATCCAACTGCTCTAACAGTGAAAACCCTGACTGGCTGAGATGCTTCCGTGTGTTCTGCCACCCGACTCGCCATATGTTATGATTATTTATATATGTTGGAACTCAAGGTGTGGCTGCTCATGTTGACCTATCTTTGCAACAGCTAGCATGGTATAAGATGGACACAATAGTGTCCCACATTGTTCCCTTGCTCTCTGTCTCGCCTACAAAACCAAAGAACTTAGGTACAATGATAAGACACGGCGTAGCTGCCAAACATTACACCGACACCCAAATACCACATTTTCAATTGTTCAGGTTTAGCCCATGGTTATGTTAAACACATAACTATGGGCTGCACTTTAGACACCTGTAGGCTACGAGGAGCTAGCAGCTACACAACAGCTGAGCTAAAACGACACATTACACATTACATACACATAGTCGTCAAGACAGAAGTCTGATAGAAAGTATTCAGTAACAAACGTGTCTGCATCATTCAACTTTCTACAACATGAGCTTGACTTAATGAATTATTGGGGCCACCAGGTGTGGTAAAATTTCAAAATACTATTGCTAAAGCATCCGCCATAAGGGTAGTATTTTTCTAGTATTGGTGACAATATAAATATAAGCATATTTTGTTACTTTCACCATATTGAATAAGTTACATAAAAGTTAGGGTTCGGATGAGTTTGAGTTAATTGTGATATTGCTAAGGGTCCCCTACCCTAACACCACCCCCCAGTGGACCATAGAGGCTGAAGAGACAATCATTGACCTCAAACATGACCTGCCCTCCGCTACTTGACTATTAGCTGACATTTTTCTTACATGTTTCTGAAAGTGATAGTATGACTAACACAGTCCTTTTTTTCAGAAACAGAAGGGGGTGAGTGAGGGTGGATACAGACTCCTTGGAACAAAATCGACAATCATCCGACTCTGACACATTCCATTGTTTTAACATTTTTCCCGTGGGTAAGAAGTTATAACTAATTTTAATTTGAAAATAACGATTTTACACATCGATAGTAGTTTAGTAGATCAAATTTAGAATATGGAGGAGGTGAGTGTGAACCATGTATAGTCTTTGATTTCACTGATATGATCAATACGGTACAAGGGAAAGGTACGTACTGACTTGTGTTGACAATCACAGTGGTTGGCCGGAATCAACAACAACCTCAAAAGAGGATGCAATATCCGTAATTAAATGACTTGTGAATGACCTAGTACCCCGACATGGTTTCCCCAAAAAGATTAGGTCATACAACGGCAACCATTAAAAAATAAATAAAATACTCACTTAGCCTTGGTCGAAAAGGCTTTCGGACTAGAACACAGGTTTGGGGTACCATCCTGAGTCCCAAGGTAAGGTTGAAAGGATGGACCAGAACATTAAAAACTAATTGGCTAAAATCTGTGCACAGACCAAATTTAATTGGATTGACATGTTGCAATTAGCGTTAATGATCATTCAAAGGTCCGTGAATAAAACTGTTTTACTGCCCTTAGAGTTTTTCACCCTATGAGCTGCATACAGGTCAGCCATTAACAGGACCAGCAGCCGCCCCATGGAAGGAGGACTCAGCGTAAAACCAAAATGGTATTTTACACAAAAAATTGCAGAATTTGTGTGCCAGTTCTTCTGTACAGATTCCCTTCCGCCCGCTGAGAGGGTCAAGATCAAGGTCATCAAACGCAAGTGGACGGAGCTCAGGTGGACTGGTCCCTTCAAGGTCGTGGAACGGACGTCCCACGCCCTTCGACTGGCTGGTGGAGGGGACACCTGGTACCACCTCTCCCTCTGCACTACAGCTGAAGAACCTGACAGATCACCAGGGGATGTCATTGCTGACATCGCCACAACATCTGCCCCTCAGCCCAGGAGACGAGAGAGATGTTCTACCTACATTACTCTTTTCAACTTCTATATTGTATATCCTTGTGTGAGACCAATCGAGTATGCTAAATGTTTCTTAGTTTTTCTTGCTTGTTTTCAGCATAACTATATGTGTCGTTACATTAAGTGAAAAGTTTGATGTTTATCCCCGTTTTGTTACCTAAATTACTCTGATATTGATAGACGAAAGGCAGGATGTTACACCCGGTAGTGTTCCCTGACGGACTGGTGCTTGGGCGTGTTCTACTGTCTTTGTGTCTCAGTTCATCCTTCCTGACGACAGTAACTGACAAGTGTCTAAGAACATACAGCGGACTTTAAATAGACTGGGTCAAAGGGGATAGCAAGACTTATTTTTGACCTGTGCAGTGTGATTAATTACGGGGGACACAATAGCTATTACAGTGGTAATAACCTCTATATTTGTTACGACTCAACCCTGAACCATTGGTGTCGGATGCAGACAACATACTCTGGTAAGTTGTGCCCATTGTCCCTTTTATGTTGTTTTGGGGCTTGACCTGACTGATACAGACGCTAAAGGAATTATTGGCTCCAATGACACTAGAGTGAGACAGTCAGAGATTACAAAGAGAAACATAGCCAGGACTTGTGATCCCGCCAGAAAGATGTCCAGGCATCAAGTAATTGTCTCTGGCCCCCTGCCTGCGAGAGGCAATGATGAGAGATATAGCAGATTAGTCTCGCTTAACAAGTGGCTGGCTATCTACTGTAGGCAACAGGGACTAACGTTTATTGATAACTGGCCCTCTTTCTGGGGCAAATCAGGCTTGCTGATGAGAGACGGCCTTCACCCTAACCAGGAAGGCGCCATCATCCTGTCTAGAAACATAGACTACTATTTAAGTTTCACTTGACTGACTACACTAGAGCAAGCCCGGTCACAGGCAATTACAATGTCTGTTAGTCCGGGTGAGGAGTCAGTTAAGCTAGAACTAGCCAGCGCCAGGCTGGATAATCCATGTACGCATAGCAATTATCTTAGAATAATACACAATTCACATAATGTTTTTTCTGTTGTGTCTGTGTCAGAGGTGGACATGCATTCTACTGAGGTGGCAAATTATGATATGTCCAGTCTATTGCAGCACCAAGCAAACAATCAGAAAATTCCCGTCATATCAATTCCTAGATATGGTCGAAACTATTTAAAGTGCACTACGCATAATAAACGCAACATTGTTAATATTGCCACTACGGGTAATCTTAACAAAAACTCGTCAAAACAGCCCAATACCTATAATATGGGCGTTTTAAACATAAGATCATTGTCTCCCAAGGCGTTATTAGTTAATGAGGTCATTAGAGACAACAATCTTAACGTCATTGGTCTTAGCGAAACCTGGCTCAAACCAGACGAATTGTTTGCGCTCAATGAGGCATCTCCTCCTAACTATACGAATGCGCATGTTGCCCGTCCTCTTAAAAGGGGAGGGGGTGTCGCACTAATATACAATGAAAATTTCAACCTTACCCCTAACCTAAATAATAAATATAAATCGTTTGAGGTGCTTACTATGAGGTCTGTCACACCGCTACCTCTCGACCTGGCTGTTATCTACCGCCCCCCTGGGCCTTATTCGGACTTTATCAGTGAATTCTCAGAGTTCGTTGCTGATCTAGTGACGCACGCCGACAATATAATCATAATGGGGGACTTTAATATTAATATTAATATCCATATGAATACCCCATCGGACCCTCAGTGCGTGGCGCTCCAAACCATAATTGATAGCTGTGGTCTTACACAAATAATACATGAACCCACGCATCGCAACGGTAATACAATAGATCTAGTGCTTGTCAGGGGTGTCACCACCTCCAAAGTTATGATACTTCCATTTACTAAAGTAATGTCCGATCATTACCTTATAAAATTTGAAGTTTTGACTCATTGTCAACAAGCTAATAATAATAATAACTGCTATAGCGGCCGCAACATTAATGCTGCCACAACGATGACTCTTGCTGACCTACTGCCTTCGGTAATGGCACCATTCCCAAATTATGTCGGCTCTATTGATAACCTCACTAACAACTTTGACGATGCCTTGCGCAAAATTATTGATAGTATAGCACCGCTAAAGCAAAAAAGGGCCCCTAAAAGGCGCACCCCATAGTTTACAGAAGAAATTAGAGCTCATAAATTATCATGTAGAAAACTGGAACGCAAATGGCGCGCGACTAAACTTGAGGTTTTCCATCAAGCATGGAGTGATAGTTTAATAACTTATAAACGCATGCTTACCTTAACTAAAGCTAAATACTACTCAAATCTCATCCGCCTCAACAAAAACGATCCTAAATTTCTGTTTAGTACAGTAGCATCGCTAACCCAACAAGGGACTCCTCCCAGTAGCTCCACCCACTCGGCAGATGATTTTATGAATTTCTTTAATAAGAAAATTGAACTCATTAGAAAGGAGATTAAAGACAACGCATCCCAGCTACAACTGGGTTCTATTAACACAAATACGACTGTATATACGACGGACACTGCCCTCCAAAATAGTCTCTCTATTTTTGATGAAATAACATTAGAGGAATTATTACAGCGTGTAAGTGGGATAAAACAAACAACATGTTTACTTGACCCACTTCCTGGGAAACTTATCAAGGAACTGTTTGTATTATTAGGTCCATCAGTGTTAAATATTATAAACTTATCACTTTCCTCCGGCACTGTTCCCCTAGCATTCAAAAAAGCGGTTATTCATCCTCTGCTCAAAAGACCTAACCTCGATCCTGACCTCATGGTAAACTACCGACCGGTCTCCCACCTTCCGTTTATTTCCAAAATTCTCGAAAAAATTGTTGCACAGCAGCTAAATGAACACTTAGTGACTAACAATCTCTGTGAACCTTTTCAATCCGGTTTCAGGGCAAATCACTCTACGGAGACAGCCCTCGCAAAAATGACTAATGATCTATTGCTAACGATGGATTCTGATGCGTCATCTATGTTGCTGCTTCTTGATCTTAGCGCCGCTTTCGATACCGTCGATCATAATATTTTATTAGAGCGTATCAAAACACGTATTGGTATGTCAGACTTAGCCTTGTCTTGGTTTAACTCTTATCTTACTGACAGGATGCAGTGCGTCTCCCATAACAATGTGACCTCGGACTATGTCAAGGTAACGTGCGGAGTTCCCCAGGGTTCAGTTCTTGGCCCTGCACTCTTTAGTATTTACATGCTGCCGCTGGGTGACATCATACGCAAGTACGGTGTTAGCTTTCACTGTTATGCTGATGACACTCAACTCTACATGCCCCTAAAGCTGACCAACACGCCGGATTGTAGTCAGCTGGAGGCGTGTCTTAATGAAATTAAACAATGGATGTCCGCTAACTTTTTGCAACTCAACGCTAAGAAAACGGAAATGCTGATTATCGGTCCTGCTAGACACCAACATCTATTTAATAATACCACCTTAACATTTGACAACCAAACAATTAAACAAGGTGACTCGGTAAAGAATCTGGGTATTATCTTCGACCCAACTCTCTCGTTTGAGTCACACATTAAGAGTGTTACTAAAACGGCCTTCTTTCATCTCCGTAATATCGCTAAAATTCGTTCCATCTTGTCCACTAGCGACGCTGAGATCATTATTCATGCGTTCGTTACGTCTCGTCTCGATTACTGTAACGTTTTATTTTCGGGTCTCCCTATGTCTAGCATTAAAAGATTACAGTTGGTACAAAATGCGGCTGCAAGGCTTTTGACAAAAACAAGAAAGTTTGATCATATTACGCCTATACTGGCTCACTTGCACTGGCTTCCTGTGCACTTAAGATGCGACTTTAAGGTTTTACTACTTACGTATAAAATACTACACGGTTTAGCTCCAGCCTATCTCGCCGATTGTATTGTACCATATGTCCCGACAAGAAATCTGCGTTCAAAGAACTCCGGCTTATTAGTGATTCCCAGAGCCAAAAAAAAGTCTGCGGGCTATAGAGCGTTTTCTATTCGGGCTCCAGTACTCTGGAATGCCCTCCCGGTAACAGTTAGAGATGCTACCTCAGTAGAAGCATTTAAGTCCCATCTTAAAACTCATTTGTATAATCTAGCCTTTAAATAGACCCCCCTTTTTTAGACCAGTTGATCTGCCGTTTCTTTTCTTCTCTCCTCTTCTCCCCCGTCCCTTGCGAGGGGGAGTTGCATAGGTCCGGTGGCCATGGATGAAGTGCTGGCTGTCCAGAGTCGGGACCCCGGGTGGACCACTAGCCTGTGCATCGGTTGGGGACATCTCTGCGCTGCTGACCCGTCTCCGCTCGGGATGGTTTCCTGTTGGCCCCGCTGTGGACTGGACTCCCGCTGATGTGTTGGATCCACTGTGGACTGGACTTTCACAATGTTATGTCAGACCCACTCGACATCCATTGCTTTCGGTCTCCCCTAGAGGGGGGGGGGGGGGGGGGGGGTTACCCACATATGCGGTCCTCTCCAAGGTTTCTCATAGTCATTCACCGACGTCCCACTGGGGTGAGTTTTTCCTTGCCCGTATGTGGGCTCTGTACCGAGGATGTCGTTGTGGCTTGTACAGCCCTTTGAGACACTTGTGATTTAGGGCTATATAAATAAACATTGATTGATTGATTGATTGATTAAAATTAATGTCCTTGAGAGGGCGTTAACTACCTCTACACCCTCTGTAGCACCTAAAGTACCACCCCACCTCGGTGGTGTTTCAAAGGCTCTCACATCTGTGCGTGCTAATGACATCACCACCGAAGGCCTGGTAACTTTGACCTTAGGAGCGGGTGCAGACAACCTGTGGCTCAGGTGGAGGCCAAAACCTGGGTGACTATGTTGCTTCTTCCGCTAGACGTCCCTTTACCCACACTTACCCCGCCCCTTTTAAGTTGACTGACATGTGTACACTTCTGTTGACAATGCCACCCGACTTCTTCCCTTTGTGGCCCAAAAGCTGAATTACACGCGTTTTCAAATTACAGGACCCTCTCCGTCCCCCAACAAATTGGGTGACATCAACCGTTACTGGTGCACCACACTGATAGATGGCTCTAGGATAGGCCCTTAGGCACGAGCTGACTTATTCTGGTGTTGTGGGAACCAGAATCAGCCGTTGGGCTTTGTGCTATGGTTAGACTGGTGACCCCACTCACCAAATTAACACCCTTTGGAACTCCTGTTTCAGCGGCCTCTCTAACTCCCCGCCGCCGTTGAGACGAACCAACCTGACTCGTGACGCCGTTGAGGGACTTGCTGAACAACTTGCCCCGACCTCCCTCAGGGCCGTTCAGATCCGCATAGCCCTTGACCGCATCCTAGCCAAGGAAGAAGGAGTGTGTGCAATGTTTGGTGACCAATGCTGTACCTTCATTCCTAACAACACTACCCCCGATGGCTCAGTTCAGAGGGCCTTAAAGGGCCTCCAGGCCCTGTCTAGGGAACTCTCTCTCTGACCCCTTCAAAGATTGGCTTCTAAGCACATTAGGCAGGTGGACTGACCTAATTAAGTCTGTCTTGGTCTCCATTCTGAGCTTTTTTGGCCATCATAGCCTCATGCGGTTGCTTTATTGCCCCTTGGGCTAAGTGTCACTAAAGGGGGTCTAGCAAAGTGGTAACTTTAAGACTTTCGAGAATTGTTGGTTTACTTCCCTGACCATGACGACATTGACGTGGACTCCCTCCATCTATCTCCCATGTAAATAAGCTGTTGTTTTATCGCTAGCTTGCTTAAAGAAAAAAAACAGCACCTACTTTAATGTGGGGCGTGCTTTATAAGTTTTGTACAAGTAATAAAGATCTTATTAGAAGATCTTAAAGGGGGACTTGTTGGAAGCATATCCATATTTAAGTGTTACTTCTTTCTAAACTCCTATAGTCATATAAAGAATAGCTAGTATTCTTCCTTCTTTTGAGTCTCATAGTAAGGTGTTGGCCTTCTAGATTGGAATGTGTCAGAGTAGAGATAACTCGGAGTAGTCTAAACAAAGCGAGTGGGGGCGAGGGACAGACGGAAGATCACGGGACCTCCGGGAGACCGAGCTAGACCGATCTGGACCGGGCTAGGGAACGCTTGGGTGCTGGGTTGGTCTCAGGTTTGTCCTCTAAGCTTTGAGAATAAACTACAAAATACCAAATATTGCCTGGAGATTGAATATAAACATCAGCGTATTGCCATAAAAAGAATCTGGGAGAGACTAGCAATTTGAATTCCCCATTGGAGGAATGCTGGTCAACGCAACAGTATTTTGTCATTTATTTTCAAATATTTGAGAATAGAGACCAGCCTCGAACAACACATACAAATGCGTAGCCCAAGTTGATCTGAAAAAATCCCGGAAAACACTCTCTTCTTCAATATCTCCCCCCGCCCTCACTTGTCTCACCTCAAACACATGCTCATTGTGTCTCTTATCTTGACTCGGCCTGGGAAGTAAGGCAAGGAAGATTCCTCCTCTCTGCCTTCTACATCAAGGCCGGCCCCAGTGCAAGCACTTTGTCATTAGATGATTTGAAAGCAAAAGAGTACAATATGGAACATTAGTTATTTGTAATATGACTATGAAAGTAAAGAAGTAACATATAAATATGGATATATGAAAATATATATATCTCTTTCAATTTATATATATATATATATATACATCCTGAAAATATGCAAACAAAACTGTGTTTAGATAATTGATACTTCAGACTTGTATAAATAAATCTTAAGGAATATAACATAACTTGGCTTCTGAGAGCTTCAAAATGTAATGAATAAAATGCTAAAGTGGTTGATAAACAAGCAATTATTTTAATAATTAAATATGGTCATTTTAAATGAATTATTATGATCATTTAAAATTAATTATTTCAAATATGTTTATTTTAATGTATAATTCTATGGCTGGATGTATTAAGGAGTCAGAAAAAATACAAATAAAAATACAATTAATTTTGATGTTTTTAGCAAAATATAGTAAAAATGTGATTAGTTTTTTTTTTTTTAATTAATAAATATATTTATTTATAGGTAAGATAAACATAATAATACAATGTATCTCTAGTCTGGATTATTTAGTTCTTGTCACCCTGTTGTCCTCCCGTCTCTTCCCCAAGGATGGCTCCATGAGCTGGGCAAAGTGAAGTGAAGTGAAGTGAATTATATTTATATAGCGCTTTTCTCTAGTGACTCAAAGCGCTTTACATAGTGAAAACCCAATATCCAAGTTACATTTAAACCAGTGTGGGTGGCACTGGGAGCAGGTGGGTAAAGTGTCTTGCCCAAGGACACAACGGCAGTGACTAGGATGGCGGAAGCGGGGATCGAACCTGCAACCCTCAGGTTGATGGCACGGCCACTCCACCAACCGAGCTATACCGCCCAAACGCCTGGAGATGCCCAACGTCAACAACACGGTCGGCGGCCCGTCGGTGCGCAGCTCGTACATCGCCGCCCTCTACTTTACCCTCAGCAACGTGTGCGCCAACACGGACGCCGAGAAGATCTTCTCCATCTGCACCATGCTCATCGGCGGTATGCCGGACGCCTCGTATGGAATAACGTGATTGAGCAGGCACGCTGTTTATATCGTGGGAAAGCAGATGTGAAAAAAGGCTATCCTCACTCAGGTCCGCATGGAGCTGGAGGGGGCGTGGCCTCCAGCTCCGGCTGAAAATCGGGAGATTTTCGGTGTCCCGGGAGGTTTTCGGGAGAGGCGCTGAATTTCGGGAGTCTCCCGGAAAATTCGGGAGGGTTGGCAAGTATGTTTTACTATCAAGGTGAAAGGCATTATTCATGATCTAGAATAAACTTTCACAAACTCCAAGGCTGATGATTACTATCAATATAGCAGCACAAGCTAGTTAGCTCACTGTTATCACGGTGCCGCTATGAATTGTTTGTCTGCATTTGCGCTTATAATAACTATATCAATATTACTTTTTGATATTTGAATTGAGTATTGTTAGCGTTTTTTAGATATTTATTTATTGGATTTTATAGGCGGACTCGATTGTAAGCAGACTTTTATTTCCATTTATTTACAAGTTAGAATGCTTTAAAAAAAATCTGTTTTCTTGTCTCTCATAATGATTGTTAACGATAGGCAAAATTCCCCCCCGCCCCAAAAAGTGCAGTTCCCCTTTAAGGAACAACACGACGGACCAGGACTTGATGAGTTGGGGAATAGTGCCCCGAGCCAAAATATCAAGTAGAACTGGACGGGCAATATGCATTCATGCTTAAAACAAAATTTGCTAGCATGTTAATGCAAACAATGCATTGTTTAACAACAATAGTATCCACGACAGAAAAGTATTGCAGTGTTATACTAGATGGGAAAACACAACCCAACCCTTCTTGAGCTGCGTAATGAAAGTGTGAAATAACACACAGCCTGCTGATATTAAATTATAAGAGAGGAAACACTTATCCTAATAGAAGTGTAAAACTGCTGTTGATACAGGACATTAAATGTAGGCCATGTAACATGAACAAGTTGTGCCTGCAGATTGAGTTATGTGTTGATGGCTCCATCGTGATGTTTTCCCAAGTGGAGAAGTGAATGTGGCGTTCAAGCATTAGACCAGACCAGATAATAGGGGGCTTTAGAGCCTTGAGTGCAGTAAATAGTGATGCTAACATCATGTGTTGGACCACACTGTAAACTCACTCTGGTGAAGCATTATGCACCATATGAAGGCTTTTATGCAAAATTTGATGTATTGTCTTATGGATCATGAGAAAAAAGACAACTTTATTTCCTGGCTAGGAATAAACGACTATAACCCAACAATTGATTGACCCTATAAGGGGTGTCCGGATATAACTTTTCTTATCGCCGATACAATACCAATATTGGAGACTTGAGTATTTACCGATAATAATCCGATATGATACCAATCAATCAATCGAAACCTTGAAAGAGAACGCGGATGTGAGGACCCCCTCTTGGTTGACCGGTGCAATGGATGCCGAGTGGATACAGTTAATAACGTGAGAGTCCAGTTCATGGTGAGGCCGGCAGTGGATCCTCTTGCATGTAGACAAGTCAGCAGCGCAGAGTTGTCACCAGCTGATGCATAACGAGTGGTACATTGTGGGTCCCAACTTGGAACAGCTAGCGCGTCTTCCGTGGAAGCTGATCTGTGGCCACCTGATAACCTCTCCAAGTAAGAGAGGGAGGCAGAGCAGAAAAGAGAGACGGCAGATCAACTGGTCTAAAAAGGGGCCTATTTAGAGGCTAGGGTGTATAAATGAGTTTTAAGATTGGACTTAAATGCTTCTACTGAGGTAGCGTCTTTAACTGTTAACTGTAGGGCATTCCAGAGTACTGGAGACCGAATATGGAATACTCTATAGCGCCCAGACTTTGTTTGGGCTCTGGGAGTCACTAATAAGCTGGAGTTCTTAAAACGCAGCAAGATAAGATGGAGCTGGACCGTTTAGTATTTTTTAAGTAGTAGTTAAAACCTTAAAGTGACATCTCAAATGCACAGGAAGCCAGTGCAGATGAGCCAGTATAAGCGTAATATGATCAAACTTTCTTGTTCTTGTCAAAAGTCTAGCAGCAATTTGTACAAACTGTAATCTTTTAATGCTAAACATTGGGAGACCCGAAACTAATACGTTACAGTACTTGAGACAAGACGTAACGAACGCATGAATAATGATCTCAGCGTCGGTGGTGGACAAAATGGGACACATTTTAGCGATATTACGGAGATGAAAGAAGGCTGTTTTAGTAACACTCTTAATGTGTGACTCAAATTAGAGAGTTGGGTCGAAGATAATACAGAGATTCTTTACCGAGTCGCCTTGTGTAATTGTTTGGTTGTCAAATCTTAAGGTGGTAGTATTAAATAGGTGTCGGTGTCTAGCAGAACCAATAATTAGTGGGCAAAAAGTTGCTGGACCTCCATTATTAAATTTAATTTAGACACGCCTCCAGATGACTACAATCTGGGGTGTTGGTCAGCTTTAGGGGCATGTAAAGTTGGGTGTCATCAGCATAACAGTGAACGCTAACACTGTATTTGCATATGAAGTCACCTAGCGATGGAATGTAGATGCTGAAGAGTGCAGGGCAAAGAACCAAACCCTGTGGCCCTGTGTTACCTTAACATACTCCGAGGTCACATTGTTATGGGAGACGCACTGCATCCTGTCAGTAAGATAGGAGTTAAACCAAGAAAAGGCTAAGTCTGACATACCAATACATGTTTTAATGGTATCGAAAGCAGCGCTGAGATCAAGTAGCAGTAACATGGATGACGCATCAGCATCCATAGTTAGCAATAGATCATTAGTCATTTTTGCAAGGACTGTCTCCAAAGAGTGATTTGCCCTGAAACCAGACTGAAAGTGTTCACAGAGATTGATAGAAGCTAAGTGTTCATTTAGCTGCTGTGCAACAATATTTTCGAGGATTTTCAAGATAAAGGGAAGGTGGGACACCGGCCGTAGTCTACCATGAGGTCAGAATCGAGGTTAAGTCTTTTGACCAGAGGATGAATAACCACTGTTTTTAATGCTCGGGGAACAGTACCAGAGGAAAGTGTTAAGTTAATAATATTTAGCACTGATGGTCCTAATATTACAAACCGGTCCTTGATAAGTTTCCCAGGAAGTGGGTCAAGTAAACATGTTGTTTGTTTTGTCCCATTTACAAGTCGCAGGAGTTCCTCGAATGTTATTTTTTCAAAAAGAGAGAGAATTTTGGAGCTCAATATCCATCGTACATACATTCGTATTTGCGTTAATAGAACCCAAGAGCCGTAGTTGTGGCAACATTAATGTTACAGCCGTGTAATAACGTTACGTCTATTTTGCGTTGTGCACCTTAAATAATTTCGATCACATCTAGTAATTGATATGATGGAGATCTTGAGATTATTTGCTTGGTGCTGCAATAGATTTACGTTTAATAATATGCCACCTCAGTAGAATGCATGTCCACCTCTGGCACAGTCACAGAAAAATCATTATGTGAGTCATGTATTATTCTACGAGAAATGGTATGTGTGCAGGAATTTTCCGCCGGTTAGTTGTAGCTTAACTGACTCCTTACCCGGGCTAACAGCTTGGTCTAGTGCAGTTAGTCAATTGTGACTCAACCAGTAATCTATGTTGCTAGGTAGAGTGATTTGCTTTATTACTTTGTAATGTGGAATGTTAGAAAAGGCTAATCTACGGGAGTGGACTCATGTTGTCTTTAATTCAATTGAAGTGGAGTGTTAATTTGTTATTGGCGACATCTAGTGGTCACAATAATTAAGTTTAGCGCAAGAATGTAATGACACATGTTTGTTAGTAGATATTTTCAAATACACTTCTTCTGCCTTGGAGACGTGTATTTATTTATTTTTTTAAGAACTCAATGTGATGCTGATGTGGGCGATTGCGACTGATTCCTGGCTGATAGTGGTCGAGCCACAGCGATCGTTCTGCCACACAATACCTCAATGCTTACGAGGGGAAACTCCACTTTACCAACTGTCGTTCAGTTCAGTTCAGTTCAGTTTAAGTTTATTTCGAACATGCATACGATACAATGTAATGCATAACATATTTCCAGTTGTTTCATTACATCACGTCCGAAAAGGAGTAGGAAGAAGCAGAGCATATTTAATCCTACCCCTTTTCATTCCATAGCAATTTTATCCCATTTCCTTGTTGTCTGTAACAGAACAGTGAATAAATAAATAATAAATGAATAATATACCATAGTAAGTAAACAAATATTAAATACATAAGTAATCTTTATATCAAAAGAAAAACAAAACCAAAAAAAGGGTTAAAGATGCTCATCATAATTATTGTTCTGTGTACATTGTGAACACTTGTAGTTTGAACAGTCTCTTAAACTGAATCATATTGGTGCTTTGTTTGATTTATTTGGTTAATTCATTCCATAATTTAATTCCATATACTGATATGCTAAAGGTTTTCAGTGTTGTACGAGCATACAAATGTTTTAAATTAGATTTTCCTCTAAGGTTATATGTTTCCCCTTTTGTTGAGAAGAATTGTTGTACATTCTTGGGTAGCAGGTTATAGCTTGCTTTGTACATAATTTTAGCTGTTTGCAAATGCACCAAATCATTGAATTTCAATATTTTTGATTCAATAAATAAAGGGTTTGTATGTTCTCTATATCCAACATTATGTATTATTCTAACTGATCATTTTTGTAACACCGTTAGTGAATGAAGTGCACATTTGTAGTTGTTTCCCCATATTTCTACACAATAACTCAGATATGGTAACACTAGCGAGCAGTAAAGAATATGAAGTGATTTTTGGTCTAGGACATGTTTAGCTTTATTCATTATTGACGTATTTCTTGCCACTTTATGTTGTATATTTTTTGCATGAGATTTCCAGTCCATTTTATCATCTATTGTGACACCCAAAAATGTGTTTTCTTTTACCCTTTCAATATCTAGTCTGTCTATTTGTAATTGTGTTTGACTTTCTCTTCTACTGTTACCAAATAGCATTATTTTAGTTTTACTGAGATTCAAAGATAGTCTGTTTTTGTCAAACCATCTTTTTAATTTGTTTATTTCTTCTGTTATTATTTGTATTAGCTTTCGTGTGTTCTCTCCTGAACAAAACGCAGTTCTATCATCTGCAAATAATACTAACTTTAAGTCCTTTGTAACTTTACAAATGCCGTTTATATAGAGATTGAACACTTTTGGTCCAAGTGTTGATCCCTGAGGTACGCCACAAAATATTTTCAACTCTGTAGAAGTGTGTTTGCCTATCTTCACATATTGCTTCCTATTGGTTAAGTAGCTTCTAACCCAGTTCAAGACCAACCCTTTGATTCCAAACCTTTCTCATTTGTTTATTAAGATGCTGTGATTAATTGTGTCAAATGCTTTTTTTAAATCCATAAACACTGCAGCAGCATATTTTTTGCTATCTATTGGTGATCTCTTCCGTTATGTCAATTAATGCCATTGATGTTGAGATGTTGGCTCTGTATCCGTATTGGTTGTATGTGAGTGTTTTGTTTTTATTCATGAATTTGTCTAATCTGTTGTTAAACAATTTTTCAATAATTTTAGAAAATTGTGGAAGTAGAGAAACAGGTCTGTAGTTTGTAAACTGGTGTTTGTCTCCAGTCTTAAAAATCTGTACGACTTTTGCTATTTAATTTTATCTGGGAATTTGCCTGTTTGAAATGATAGGTTGCTGATATATGTTAAAGGTTCTGAAATCTCTTCAATAACCTTTTTTATCATTTCCATATCAATTTCGTTGAAATCAGCGGAGGTCTTGGATTTAACCTTTTTTCACAAAATGGATTGTTTCCTCTTTTGTCAATCCTTCTAGGAACATAGAGTTGGGGTTTCTATCTATGGTGTCATTCAAGTCCTCAACTGATTCGGGATCTGAATCTTTTCCTCCAGATTTGGTCCAATGTTCACAAAGTACTTATTGAAGCTTTCAACTACTTTGTTCATATTGTCATTTTTTACATTTCCATCTAAGAAGTATTTAGGATCGTCCTTTTTAGCACCATTTTTAATATCCCATGTTGCTCTCATATTGTTTTTGTTCTGGTCCAATAATTGACTGTAATATTCTTTTCTACATGTTCGTAGTATGCCAGTTAGCTTGTTCTTAAACGTTTTGTACTTGTTTTCTGCTTCTGTAGATCTCTTTGTTATAAATGTTCTATATAATGTATTCTTCTTTCTGCAAACATTTTTCAGTCCTTTTGTCATCCATGGTTGATTATTTTTAGTTTGCTTCTCACTAAGTTGTTTCAATGGACAGTGTTTGTCATAAAGCATCTCGAAGGTATTGAAAAAAATACCATATGCATCATCTACATAATTTTCCGGGACAAGCATCGACTGCAGTGCATCGTACGTGCTGCTGAGAAGGTTATTGGCTGCAGGCTCCCATCCCTCCAAGACCTGTTCTCCTCAAGGACCAGGAGGCGTGTGGATCGGATCACAGCTGACTCTTCTCACCCTGGACACAAACTATTCTCCCTTCTCCCCTCAGGCAGGAGACTACAGTCCATCCAGACCCACACCTCCCACCACCTGAACAGTTTTTTCGCCTCGGCCATCAGACACATGAACAATAACAAGATCTGATAGCTCAGTTACAGCTAATTTTTATTACCTATTACCGATTCTGTGTTATATGTGTTTTATGTTGCACGATTGTACCAAGAAAAATTCCTAGTTTGTGAACCCGTTCTCAAACAATGGCAATAAAACTTTTCTGATTCTGATTCTGATTCTGATTCTGATTCACTGTAAACATTGTCCCAACTCTGTTTTCTCAGATCATTGTTGAAAGCTGTCATACTTTCTTCTGTACATGCATCCATCCATCCATTTTCTACCGCTTGTCCCTTTCCGTCATGGATTATGAAAACTGGTTGATGATCACTAATGTCGGATATTAGCAGGCCTTTTGTGGTATTATTATCAAAATCATTGGTAAAATGTTAATCAACAAGTGTGGCGCTGTGTCCTGAGATTCTGCTTGGCCTTGTGATTTTAGGATATAAACTCAGGCTATACATTGTGTCTATGAAGTCATCTATAGGCTTTTGTTTGTTAGGGTTCAAGAGATCAATGTTGAAGTCTCCACATAAGATGGTTATTTTTTGACTGATTTCAGTAAAAGTTGCCTTAATCCAGTTCTCAAAGTATCAATGTTTGACTTCGGTGATCTATATATACAACTGATCAGTACGTTTTTGCTTTTTTCATTACATATTTCAATGGTGATGCATTTTAAGACATTATCAATAGATAGTGACATATTTTTGGTGATCTATATATACAACTGATCAGTACATTTTTGCTTTTTTCATTACATATTTCAATGGTGATACATTCTAAGACATTATCAATAGATAGTGACATATTTTTTACCACTTTGTAGTTTAGGTTCTTCATAACGTACACGGCTACTCCCCCTCCATTCTTGTTGATTCTGTTGATATAATTTAGTTCATATCTTTCTAGTTCAAAATCCATTCCTTTTTTAGCATCCATCCATGTTTCTGAGATAGCGATAATTTTGAAGGGTTCATTGAATTGTTCCAAAAAATGTTTACCATTGTTGTAGTTAGTATACAAACTGATGTTGTTTGAATGAATAATCGACAGTTTGTTGTCTATTTTATTGTTTCTGTTATATTGTTCGTGAAATAATAAAAACAATTATTCCTGGTGTGAAAGAAAAAAATTGTATTTGGATCTATATCATTATCTAATTCCGGACTATCGTGAGCTATGCTGCTGAAGGTTTGCAGTTCCATACTTTCCTGTTCACCAATCATTTGTGTTGCTCTATGAATGTCTTTAAGTGTAGTTGAGTGTGCACCTGAGTGAAGAGTGAAGATCATCTTGTTCGGTAATCTCTTGGAGCGTTGTCATTTGGTAGTGGAATGTCAATGTTTGTTTTCCGTCAGACTTCATTATTGTTGTTGTTGTTGTTGTTGTTGTAGTTGCTGGGAGTTCTGATATTCATCCAGATCCTTGATGTCATTGACAACAAGGATTATCATCCTTGTGGACCTCCATTCAGCTGTATGTAGATTATGCAGTTGGCGCTCCAAATTCCCTGAATTTTCCCTTGTTTCCTCAAGTCGCGTGCTTTCTTGGCGATTTCAGCATTGCGTTTAGTGAGGTGCTCGTTCATGTACACATTTGTGCCCTTCAGCTTTTGTCCCTGTGTCAGCAATGCCATTTTGGATTTCCTGTTGGCGAGCTTAACGATGGTGACTGGCATGGTGTTGTTGCCTCTTCTATTCAGTAAGAAGCACGCATCAATGATGTTAATATCGACATCAATTCCCTTTATTGCAGAAAGTTGACCACTTGTTGCTCCGTTGAAGCAGCGTCCATGTTATCTGGTTCTCTTCTGTTGTCAACTGCTCTTGAATAGGATGGAGAATTGATGCGTAGCCCTGCAATGATGATGTCATTCTGTCGTGTAAACTGATCCATTTCCTATTTGATGTTTTCCATAACAGTGATATTCCCCGGATTGGTGACATCTTTGGGCTGTTGTCTCTCCACAACACTGCTATTGTCACAATGGGTGTTATCTTGTTGCATGGCGTGTAACTGTTGGCGCAACGATGCATTCTCCTCGTTCAGCTTCTCCACCTGCTGTTATAATGCATTTATTTCTTCTCTGAACATTCTAAATTCCACCATATCTTTACGATTTTCTTTTCTGTCTCTGATTACTTGTTGTTGGATATCTGCAACATATTTTTGTACACCGCTGGTCACCTGTTCCTCGAGAGGGTTGACCTTGTTTTGTAGAGTTACAACTAAGTCTTTCAAATCTGGTGCCGTCCCTGACAACGGTATGTTGCCCGGTTGGCGGCTTCTTGTCGTGCTCATGGTTGCTCAGTTGGCATTTACCTAAGGCTTGCATCTCAACATTTTTTTTTCTTCTCACCTGCCACTAGACTTGGTCTGACTAATCGAAGTCTATGAGCATGAATTGATGAAGCCTACTTGGATGAGAGGAGAAAGGTCTTTGAAGACAAACCAAACAGTCCAATTGCAATCCATTAAATTCTCTGAGAATACAATGACCTGGGTGAATGAGAACTTACATACATTTTTTTGTACATGTAAGTAATGTGCAGTGTTGGGTTAGTTACTGAAAACCACTAACTAGTTACAGTTACTAGTTACTTTATTTCTCTCAGTTACTAACTCAGTTACTTACACCAAAAAGTAATGTGTTACTGTGAAAAGTAACTTTTTAATTATTTATATATATATATATATATATATATATATATATATATATATATATATATATATATATATATATATATATATATATATATATATATATATATATATATATATTTATTTTTTTTTAATTTTATTTATTTATTTTTTAAGGCCACCTTTAATGCCCTTTTAGCCTTCATTTCAGTACTGTTATTGCAGTGGAGAATAATACAATCTGTTGATCAACTTGACATGCATTTGCATCACTGAACTTTGCTAAGCCATGTGGTCTACATACAACACACAAAGACAAAGATATGTTTCAAAGGGCCAATTTGTTTCAGGCCAGAACAAATTGATAAAACTATTTTAAATAGCTGCAACATAACATACATAAGTAACAAACAGCATAATAACAACATAGCTGTAAACCAAGGAAGGCACACACTACATACACAAAGCCTAACCAGGCTTTTTTTTCTGAAATAAAATCATGTCTGAAGCCCAGAACACTCTACACTTTTCCCCAGTTTTAGTTTAGAGATAAGGAAATATTGGCCTGGCCCACTAGCATCCTTCTTTATGTTTGTGAACTTTATAGTCTATAGATTTTGGGTGATTTGATAATCAAACACTCTAGAAGTCTAGAATGAAAGAGTATATAAGAGAATTGACAGTGTGTGTACCTTCAGTGCGCAGTGCCTCGTTAAAATCCAGCCGCTGTTGCTTAGGAGGTGAAGTGGGTCTCTCTTTACTAGCTTCGTTGAAGCATGTTGCTTTTGTAGCTGTTTCAGCAGATTTGAATGCTAGGATAGGATCTTTGATCCAAGACAACTTACATTTAACTAAAATGTTCCTTTCTTTGTGGTCGACAAAAGAAAAGTAGTGAGAATATCTCCAAGTTAAGAAACTCAACTTTGGCTCTGCCATGTCTTGTTAGTAAACACAGACACGCCCCCCCCCCCCCCCCACCCCACACCCACACACAGAGCAGCGCGCCTTTTCTCCAGCTCTCCAATAAAACACACTCAGATCCTTTCAGTTTCTAGCCGATACTACATAAAAAATAACATAAAATAACGCAGTAACGCATCATGTAGTAACGGTGACTGAGTTACTGAATATAAAAAATAACGCGTTAGATTACTATTTACCGCCGAAAGTAACGGTGTTACACTAACGGGTTAGTCCCAACACTGGTAATGTGCAACCAGAATTATTTGATAGTTGTTTATATTAACAAACGTTGTGTTTTAGACTGCAATATTGTACAATTAAGGACACTTATTACGTATGTCTCGCTTGTGTGCTATTGTGTGCTTAGCTGCTGTGTAGCTGCTAGCCCCTAATAGCCTATAGCCTACCATGTTTGCCTTTTGTAAATGACTTCACTAAAATACAAGAAAAGACCAATTATTGTTGCTTATTGGAGGATATTTAGTTGTTAACTGGCTGTCCAGCTTTGCACAAGTAAAGGAGATTTTAGATACAAGCCGATATCATCTACTATTTGTTTTTAGTGTTATTGGATCGATATCTGATATCTTATCGGATCAGGACAGTCACTATACTTCATGATTTTTTTCAGGCATACAAAGCTAAGTAATTTAAATGTGTGCATATAAACTGCTAATAATGTCTAAAAAGGTAACAATACCATGGTATGCATCATGATGTTAGAGATTTGTCTGTGCTGTAAAAATATTTTAAAGGCCTACTGTAACCGTGCAGTGGTTGGATCTCACGTCACTTCCGGTTTGGAGTTCGCACGCGTTTGGCTGTTTTCGAAGTGGGGCTGTTGAGTTTGGCAATCGCCTTGTGCAAAGCTAGTACAACTTTTTGTACTTTTTTGTACTTTTGTGCTTTTTTGGCTTCGCTGTGTCACTGTGCCGTGACACTTTGTAGCTTGTGTCGATCGGTGCTGCGAGCTAGCACACCGGAGCCGGCTAGCATTACCGGCCTGAGATACGGAGGTGGATTTTTCCTTCTGTTGCTGGATGCGTCGGCAGATAGATCGTGATGCCTGCACCGAGGAAAAGCCCCACATCGGAGGAGTTCGAGGAGATGAGGCTCACACTCCTTTCCCTGTGCGGTGATGTGACTGCGGCGAGGGAGCACCAGGAGCAGCTTTTGGGTCTACTGGAGGAGGTGAAACAATTATGCCTCCAGAACGTGGAAAAAGATCGGCGCATTGTGGACCTGGAGCAGCGAGTGGACGAGCTGGAGCAATACTCCCGCATGAATGATGTGGTCATCACCGGGATCAAGATCAAGCCACGCAATACGCGCGTGCGGTGGCCGCGGACAGCGGGGAGCCCAGCGTGCAGGAGGCACAGTCGGTGGAGCAGCAGGTGGCCTCCTATCTCCAAAGCAGGGGGATAGAGATGGACCTGGAGCACATCGAGGCTTGTCACCCACTGCCCATTAGGAACCAGAGACCACCCGCTGTCATCATGAGATTCGCAAACAGAAAGAAGAAGATCGCACTATTAAGGCAAGGACGCAAACTCAAAGGAACAGATGTTTTCATCAATGAACACTTGACCAAGAAAAATGCTGACATCGCAAGGGTCGCACGACAACTTAAAAGGCAAAGCAAGATTCAACAAACCTGGGTAACGAACTGTAAGATCTTCATCAAACTAAATGGGACGCCGGAGGAAGCAAAAGTCTTGGTGATAAGGAAAATAGAAGATCTTGATAAGTATTGACATTGATGCAGTACTTGGTATCAATGTAGCTTGTGACTTTTACATCATCTCAATGCTACCCACACCAAGAACACAGACCACACCAAGTATTAATATGGACAAGTTACAGAAGATCCTCCAACATCAACAAAAAGAACTGGACATGTGTGAGTATCAAGAGCACACCACAACAGAGACTGATATGGACATAGACCCTGATAATAATTTTTTCTCTGCGATTGTTAAAAACTGTAATTATTTTACCCGCGAACAATATGAAAACAGTGTAAAATCAGAAGATAGTCTATCTATAATACATTTCAATAGTCGAAGCATGTACACTAACTTTGAGGCTATCAAGGATTACTTGAAAGAATTTAGTCATCCATTTACCATTGTTGCAATCACTGAAACCTGGTTCAACAGTGATAAAGGTATTGATTTTAGTCTGAATGACTATGAATTAACATACATAAACAGAATAAATAAAATAGGAGGAGGGGTCGCATTGTACATTCATAAATCTGTTACATTTAAAGTTTTAACAAACATGACCATAGCAGTCGATGGATTATTTGAATGTTTAACAGTGGAAATCCTAAATGACAAAAAGACAAATATCTTCATGAGCTGTGTATACCAGGCACCTGGTTCAAGCATAGAAACTTTCAATGAGTGGATGGGTAAACTATTTTCCTCTGTGAACCAAAAAAACATATTTATCTGTGGTGATTTTAACATTGATTTGTTAAACTCAACCAAGCAAAAACATGTTGATGACTTCATTGACACAATGTACAGCCTGTCTCTATATCAGGGAATTAAGTCTATACCTTGTGTCAAAATTAATTGATTTATGACCCGTGACGGTTTTGAGTGATTTATGACCAGTGACTAATTGATTTATGACCCGTGACTAATTGATTTATGACCTGTGACGATCAAGGGTCAAAGTTCAAGTTCAAGGTCAAAGGTCAAGGTCAAATTTCACGGTGTTAATTGATTTATGACCTTAGGGGTCAAGTTCAAGGTCAAATTTCACCTAGAAGCGGTTAAGACCGGAACCGGAAGCTAAAACCGGAACCGGAAGCGGCTAAGACCGGAACCGGAACTGGAAGTAGGTAAAACAGGAAGTAGCTAAAACTTGAAGTGGCTAAAACCGGAAGTAGCTAAAACAGGAAGTAGCTAATACAGGAAGTAGCTAAAACAGGAAGTAGCTAAAACCGGAAGTGGCTAAAACTGGATGTTGTTAAGACAGGAATTTTGAACATGAATGGGTGTATTGTTGACATGTGAGAAGCATGTGGTTGGGGGTAACAAAGGAGGAGGGGTGCACGCGGATGCAATTGACGAGTAAAGACTTTGTGAGTACGCTACGGAAACTCGATTTAGCCATGATTAACGAAACTCCGGTGACCATCTATAAAAATAGCGAGTCGAAAACTTACCTCGACGCCCCGCAGAAAAGCAGGATTTTTTTTAATCGTACATCTTTTCCCTGGAGACTTTGAACTCTGAATGCGGGGTGTTTACACCGGTTGTGGTCGTCCCCATCGTGGCATGGCGCGAGCGTATGGGGGAAATGAAGGACGAGATAGACAACTTGTTTCGAAGCGGCCGGAATTGGAAAAGCATGCTGACGTTGAAAAGAAAATTGTCCTTTGAAGACACACCCCCGCTTTAGTTTCAAACAATCCCCTTTGATTTTAACACAGAGACCAATCCATAACAGATCTCCCGCTTTTTTGGATCGGTAAAGAAAATGCCAAACAATTAGACGCGTAAAGACCTGCCTTATAGCACAGACGGACAAACTTGAACCATCCATGAACATGACTAATGAACCATCCATTTCCATCACGAACCAATAAATTTAGATTGGGGTATGTTGTTTCTTTATGGGCAAAAATGTTAATGTCTCTTGTTTTTACGTTAGCATTTCAGCTTGCATGCTGGAATCAGTCATTCCGGGCAGTTATCAATAATGTTCATTTAAAATGGTAATACTAACCGTTTTAATATGGTTATCAATTATACCCTTTATTGTTACATCTCTAGTGCCAACTAACAATAAAGATGGCAACTTTGTTACGAAATACTTATTTATACCGTAAATGTGCTGTTCGTTACGTTGTTACATGAATACTAATTACTCTCAAAGTTTTGTCCATTTTATAGCAATGAAAAGTGCTGATAAAAAAACTAGTAATCAATGTTTTGAGGACGGTCAAAATAGCGGCAATAAATACAAACAACACCAAAGCTTTCTTGATGTGTTAAGAAATGTAGACAAAATTAGCCGGCAGACTTTGACTAAAAGGTTTTTTTGGGGTTTTTTTTGACTCAACAGTACATGTACATAGCTTCAGGAAACCATCAAGAATACAAAACACATTAACGTCTTACAAACAACAGGCGTTTTGCCTCTAACAATAAATGCTCTAAAACATTTAAAAATTAAAACATATAAAGAAAAACATATTTTAAAACTCATATAATAGTAGAAAAATATTTATAATGTTTGTTCTGCTGAAGAAAGTATATTATATAGGTGTGTTGCTAATGTTTTATACATGTGTTTATTTATTTTAAATAACACTTTGTTAAAATATTTCAAGGTATTAGTTATTTTTGAGCACATTTGACAATTGATGATAACCGTGATAATAACAATAACTGTGATATGATTTTATTTTTTAACATTTCTAATTCACATAAACTTGTTGCAATGCCTCCATATTTGTTTTGTGTTCTAACATTAGGGAAAGTCTATATTGTTTATTATTGTTGTTTGGCACAGTTTATTCCCAACACGCTAAGCCTTTTATTGAAGTACATCACAGATTAACGCTCGGACATGTCCGAGAAGGAGTATGAAGAAGCGTAGCTAATTTACTGTTTTTGACCAAATTGCAAGATTTTGTGCCATTCCCTCCCCTGGCGACAGACCCGTGATGAGCTGACATGGGCTACATTCTATATGTTAATGTGCATGGTGTGGTCCATCATCCTGTGTAGTAATCTGGCCCATAATATTTCGGGGTAGATGTAAAAATGACAGAAAATAACACTGCGCTACAATAGGAAAATTCAATAAGACATAAAGGAATGCCGAATAAATGTAGAATTTATTTTAATTTATATGTTGAGAGAATAAATGGAGTACGGGGGGTTGGGGGGAATCCAACAGTTATGTTTATTGTGCAGAAAATCTTTTTTTTTTTTAAGGAGTAGCTGATGCCCCATCTGTATTATGTTCTCTGAAGAGGCTTACTGTGCCAACCCCTGATCTATACTCTTTTGAACTCCCCTGGAAGTTGAGACATTTTAGTCCACGACTTCTTCTAAATTCTTAACTCTGAAGGCCCCGATTTAATGAGTTTAAATACACTAACACCTTGCTCTCCGTCGCTAACACTTAACGATGGCATATTTTGCTCATGTTTAATTTTTCATTTAAAACCGCTAAATATGTTTGGACCATGGACCAACCTAAATCAAGATGACTAATAGCCGCTCCACAGACAACAGAGGTGCCCCTCCCCAGAAGCTCACCGCTGTCATGGGATGAACAATGAACTTTTTGTTTAAGTTTTACGGACTTTTGGGACCCATGATGTCTTTAACAGAATCTGTAAACAAATCTAACCCCTTTTCCCCCCCAGTAACACATTAATGACATCCTACGGTATTCACACATTAAAACTGGGTTTTTCAGATAGCAGATCGGGAGGGGAGTTTTTCTATCGATCCGTCTACTAATGAATAGAAAAAACACACCGTCTAGCCTCAATGTGACTTTTAGGGAAAATTGTCGACATAAACAAAGATTTTTTTTTTAATGACCGTCATTCCGGTCATTCTCCCCTGGGATACTTTCCCCAGGGGAGCTTCACTATATATTACTTATATTAAAAATAAAACATTTTTTAAAAAAACCCGGAGGAACCAGATGCACATGAATCAGGTAATAGATACGTTGAAGAAAGAACCAAACCAAGCAAAAAGAAAAAGTACGACGAATTGAGTTACAATGTATTCAACAATTACACATACACACATTTTAAAAAAGGTATTAATTGGAGGAGTGGTGTTGGATTTTTTTTTTTTTTATATAAATCGTATGAATCAATTTAATCGACGAATCGTTGCAGCCCTGGAGTTTTTAATTATGTTTGTGTTAGAACAATACACAAGACTGCGGCTATGGGGTAACAGTGGTCAATATAATCAACAGTCTGCCTGTTCTACCCGGTAGAAGTGGTAAGTACACGGGAGCTAACATAGGCAAAGAGATGAAGAATGAAAAGAAAAAAGGAGTTGTCGTCAGCAGAAAACAAAACAATTGACGATAACCAGAATGAAAAGACCCGGAAGTACGACAAAGCATACATAGCCTTTCGGATTTACCATAAGTAAGTAGGAAATGAGGAAAGGCGGTTGTGTGTATTTTACCATCTACTACACTTTGTATCATCCTATCTCTTTGAGATTCCTTTTTCTACTGTTGCTGCAATACAAACAGTACAGATCTAATCTTAATACAGAGGACGATACAACAGCGTTTGGTTCAGGAGAGAACACGCAGAAGCTAATACAAAAATTAAAAGAAGAAATACCGCTAGTTTGACAAAAACAGACTATCCTTAAACCTCGGTAAAACTAAAATAATCTTATTTGGTAACGGTATAAGGAAAGTAAAACACAAATACAAATAGACGGAATAGACGTTGAAAGAGTAAATTAAATTAATTTGTAGGTGTAATGATTGGTGATAAAATGAACCGGAAATCTCGTATAAAAATATACAACGTCAGGTGGCAAGACATACATCTGTAATGAATAAAGCAAAATATGGTTTGGACCAGAAATTACTTTATATTCTTCACTGTTCCCTAGTCTTATCATATCTGAGTTGTTGGGCAGAAATATGGGGAAATAACTACAAAAGTATGCTTCAGTTATTATCCGTGTTACAAAAAAGATTGATTAGAATAATACATAATGTTGGATTTAGAGAAAACTCAAACCCTTTATTTACTGAATCAAAAATATTGATATTTTCCGACATATTAAATTTGCAAACAGCTAAAAGTATGCACAAAGCAAACTATAATTTGCTATCCAAGAACGTACAACAATTATTCTCAACAAAAAAGGAGAAATAAAACTTCTAAGAAAAATTTAACTTAAAACCTTTGTATGCACATACAACACTTAAAACTTTTAGCATATTGGTATGTGAAATTTAATTATGAAATGGATTAAGCAAATAATTTAAACAATGTACTAATATAATCCTTTTTTTTTTAAAATAAATTAAAAAAATAAAAATGCTCTCATCTCTATATTTAAACCAGACCCCATGTCTGTGATTTTCAATACACAAAAAAAAGTGCAAATAATTTAGTAAGTTGTGCACTTCTTTAAACATAACACAGTAGCATTGAAATCGTTTAAAAGCTGTAAACATTTATTAGCTTATACGGCTTATTCTTTTTTAAAAAGAGCTATGTTTTTTGTTTTTTTTTGTTTAATGCAAAAATTGCACTAATATAGCCTATATTGTAGCTTATCCTACAGGATAAATGTGCATTTTTGCATTTACTTTCTCTGAACATTTAATTTTTTTTAAATATAATTTTAAAAAGCTTAACCCATGAACATTTTAAACAGGCACTGCATTAGTTTGAGCATTTTTTAATAAGACCCAAATTACAATTTAATTAATTATTGTAAACTTGTTTAACAGTGTTTAATTTATAGAAACATATTTATTTGTATTGTAGTGGATTGTCCGAAGCTTAAGCAGGCAACAAAAGTAGTTTAGTACAACAAATTTATTTACCCATTATCAGAAGTGCAGGTTGAATTGAGTTGGTCGTGCAGACAAACCACAAGTTACTCCGGAGCAAACAAGACACACACAAGCCAAAATCACCCCCGAGTTCCGGTCTTCTGCCATTTTTTTATATGTCTGTTGTGCGTCATCGTTCCTTATCGAGTGCGTCGAATGTCTTGTTTGCTTTTCCTATCTGTTCCATAACAACTCGAATCCTTTAGACAGTCAACACATTCTGTAGACAGGTTGGCACGACTTAATATTCACTTTTGTCCCACAACTGGTCCATTCAATGGCACAAAATACAAGAGTATTGAAAATGAGCGGACATTCTTAAAAGACAAGAAATATAGGTCAAAAGGTCAGAAATTCTACTACATACCCGCCTTCCAGGGTCTTAAGACCCTGGACCAAAACAATTTCTGATATAGACCACTAACTTAAATCTCTACCGCAGATAGAGGCAAAAACCTCAATGTTTTTATACGAGGCAAAAATTCCGTCTATGACCCTCCTTCAGAGCGATCGCTGTTACCAGCCTGCAGTAAAACCATCTCACAGAATACAATTAGTGGCCTACCCTTTGATTTAGTAAAGGAATAACAAATACTTTGATCATGAACATCATTGAACATAAATAGATGAATGTATATAGACTTATGACTGTAAGACATTTGCAAAAATATTTTTCCCGGCATTTGCAATGAATGTAGTTACCAATATTGTTAATTATCAATTGATTTTGAACACACAACTGAATTTCGTATGAGTCCATGTTCGATTAGTGCTCGTATAGATGGCTCGGTGGTGCCTCAGGCTGGTGGCCTGCCGACACCTCGTTGGGCTTTTGGCTGCCTTGGTGAAGAAAGAGATCCACTCAAACAGTCTGTCTCTGTCTCTTCTTGCGGTGTGGTTCAGTCCATTGGGCAGACTGTTCAGTGGCATGTGCGTGCTGGCCGAAATTGGGGAAAACTCAGGTAGAGTTGGAGCTGTGGGGGCTTTGGGGAAGGCTGGGGCAGAGTATGGGGCGTGGGGCTTTGGTCCAGGCCCTCGGCTTGCTTCAGGCCTCCTCGCTGCTTCGGCACTCCCGACACTTCTTTCCACAGCTGCTGGAGTCCCGGTGGACCCATTGGCTGGCAACCTTAGTTGTTCTCGTCATCGCTGGCAAGGTGTTGTCTCTCCTCTCGGTTCCTTCCAGTCAGGTATCGGGTGTTGGTCCTGGATTTGCTTTGACCGTGCCCCTCTTAGCGAGTGCAAGGGAATCTGGAGTGGCTGCTTTCATCCTCAAATCTGCACAGAGGAACTGGCACACAAATACTACATTTTGCAAACTTACCATTTTGGTCTTATGGTCTTTCCACCTTCCTAGGAAGGTGCTGGTCCTGAGAAGTGCTGATCTTGTGACTGAAGAAGATTAACCTGTTTTCTTAAAATAGGTGCCGTTGTTTGACCTAATCTTTTTGGGGAAACCATGTCGGGATATTAGATAATTCACAAAACATTTAATTACTGAATTGGCACCCTCCTTTGAGGTTGGGGTTGCTTTCGCCAACCACTGCAATTGTCAATCTAAATCATTACGTTCCTTTATCCTTGTACCGGATTGATCATATCGATTAAATAAAACCTCAACACGCTCAAACTTGACCCAATCCAAACTCACCTCCCCCCTCTGTCCCTCTCACAGGGACAGTGTTAGTCGTAGTAATAGTAATAGTAGTAGTAGTAGTAGTAGTAGTAGTTTCAGAAACATCCAAGAAAAAGAAAAGGCAGCTGATAGTCAAGCGCAGCAAGAACAGAGGCGGAGGACAGGTCATGTTTGAGGTCACTGTTCGCTTTTGCAATAGTACTTTGATATTTTACAACACCTAGTGAATTATTGTGGCCTCAATAATTCACTAAATAGTTGTATTTAATTTAGTCTATCTATGATGGGACAATGCACAGAAACATTAAATTCAGAAACAGATATGTTCTGTACCAGATTATATCTAAATAGCTACTTTCCATCTGTAGTCCCTGGCTACCTAAATTAAGGGGATCCACAAATCAAGCAATAAAATTATGACACTAATTAATCATAATAAATATATACATTCATAGTAATCAGTAATTAATCAAAAAATAATCATACTGTAGCATGTAATCAGATTAAGAGAAGTCCTAAAATGCCCCTTCATGGACACATACTTAATATACAATACAACCACACCTTATTTACATCATCACACAAAGACAATACATGCTCTTGTTCACATCTGTCATAATTCATAACAACAACCAAGCTTTTAACAGCCATACCTCACAATTTACAACAAAAATGCTCTCATAGATAAATATAATACTCATTAAATTGATGTGTCAACATAATGCCCCTCTTAGTGACCGTCTGAGCAGCCTTGATTGCTCCAAAGCCACTTTTTAATTTCAAATGTTCTATTCCTTTTGTTATAACGTGGAGAAGGCTAATTGGTCTGTACATGTTCTGGTCTTCTTTATTTCCTGCTTTATGGATTTAATCATAGTAGCAGTTTCTCGACGTGGTAGTGAAAGTGTTTTCCGTTATTGATTTATTTATCAATCGTTGTTATACGAGCAATAATACAATCCTTATATGTTTTTAGGAAGATAGTGTCCAACCCATATATATATCTCTAGATCGTGAGTCTGATAATGCAGTGAAGATTTTGTTTAACTTTGTTTCATTTGTTAATTCTAAAATTAGTCCATCCTGAATAAATGACAATTATTTGCACTGATTTTGAGGGACTCTTTATTCAGGGTTTGTACAGACTGGATGAAATGTTCATTAAAATTATTACTTATGTCCAGACTGTCTGCGATAGTAGCGCCATTGATATTTAATGTTATAGTGTTGTTTCTTGTTTGCTCTCTTTCCGTAAGTTTGTATCTGGTTTTCCATAACTTTCTAATGTTCCCTTTTGCAGCTTTGATTAATTCTAAGTGAAAGTCAGCCTTAGACTTCCGCATAAACATTGTAACTTTGTTCCTCCAAACTTTTAAATCATACGATCTGTATTTAGACCTGTTATAATTGCTCTTATGAGAGCTGAGTCCCGATGTCTTTATTAGAATCCAATGGTATTTTTATTTTAGCACTCTTCTTTCTGGTTTTGTATTCGTGTATTTACAGATGTTCTCTTTGCTTTTTGTCATCCAATTGTAATTCTAGTAGAGCTGCTTATCATTTGTATCATTTAGAAGTCGTTTATAATATCCTTAAGTTTCTTTCTACGTGTTTTATTTAACCAGTCCAGATTAACGTCCTCCATGACGTTACTTCTTTCATACTATGCTGTTTGAGGATGTCTGAAAATGAATCAAGAAAAATGTCTTTAGCTGTGGTCGGTCGGTATACTACAATTACCTTGAAATACATTTCTGAGGAAAATGTGATTTTAATTTCAACATACTCAAATTGATCTACTTTTAATGTTTTCCCTTTCATAAATCATAATTCCTCCCCCCTTTGTCACTCGATCTGTATTTTCTGTAATCTTGTCCCCCGGGACATTAATTAGAACGAAAGTTGTTGTGGGTTTTAACCATGTCTCTGATAGACAAGGTAATCCAGATTAGAGTCTGACAGTAACTGCTGTTTTTGTTCAGTATGTTTCCTGTGGTAGAAAGTTTAATAATGCGGACACGTTTGTTACTGAATACTTTCTACAGACTTCTGTCTTTCATGCGACTTTGTGTATGTAATAAGCAACTATAATTTTTTTGATATGCTTAAATTTTATATTAGCTCAGCTGTTGTGTAGCTGCTAGCTCTTTGTAGCCTACAGCAGGAATGTCCAAATTGCAACCAATAGCTATGTTTTTAACAGACAACCGAAATAATTGATTTGCGTATCGGTTCAATCAGCGGCAGCTACGCCCTGTTTGATCATTTGACCTAAATTTTTTGGTTTCGTAGGCAGGACAGAGAGCAAAGGAACAATGTGGGTCATTAGTTGTCCATCTTATACCATTCTAATTGTTGTAAGGATAGTTCACATGAGCGACCATACATTGAGTCCCACCATATATAAGAGTCAAAAGGCTCCTATTATGAGTCGTCTAATTGGTGATCATACACTTTGGCGGTTTGGGTGGCAGGGCACACGGACACACCTCAGTCAGCTAGTGCTAGGACAGTTGGAGCAGTCCCCGTCCTCCACTCGTTCCTGGGAGGCGTCCCCGTAGTTGTCAGCTGATGTCGTGCCGTCAGGCAACATCAGGAAGTTCCTTCTGTGCGGTATTGAATTGTCAGGGCACAGTTCGTAAGCAGGTCATTACAAGGTGTGTGCAGGTTGACCACAAAGGAATGCTTCAAAGATTGTGTTGAACATTGTCCGTTGACACTTATGTCCAGCAGGGGTCTGTTTGTATCCTGCTGTTCGTCCTGCTGTCACACCTGTATTTTTTGTGAGCATGTTCTGGCTACAACTTTGGAGCTTGTCTTGTTCAGAGAAGTTGGCAGTCCCCCGGCTGCACATCCTTTCCACCCTCGCTTGACCTAGCACAACCGTGGCTACCACCAAAGTCCGTCTGTATGGTTTTACGTTTTGTTGAGGGTTTTTTTTCCTCCAGAATTTGGAACTCAAAACATGTACACCCATCGTTTTCATATCCTCTCGGTTAGTTCAATTTTGCATATCACGTTTTAAAATCACAGTCTTAACTATCCCATTAATTGCTAATCAATAACCTTAATTCAAAGATTATACGTACTACTTCATGTGTATTTAAGTACCCTTTTAATTCACTTAAAGATTATCTATAAGTTAATTTAAACTATCATTTGTCTATCAGTAGGCGCGAGCAAGCTGTCATGCTTGCACTCTGACCTCCTGCTGTGCGTGATACTCTCCAAAACAAAGGAATGTTTTTATTCACGTTTCTCCTTATCTTTCAGCTAAATCTTTTAATCTTTTAACTTTTAACGTCCGTACTGTGTTTATTTTTATTGTCTGCATTTTAATTTTGCTTTTATTTTCTTTCATTTCACTTTGTTGTCTGTGAAGCACTTTGAGTCTTGTCCTTTCTCGGAAAAACGCCACACAAACAAAGCTGCCCCGCCTTGCCTTGCATGTCTCCGACTGGTTATCCAACTTAGTCATAACAAACACACAAGGCCATGCTCTAAGCGCCAGCCCTAATCACACTTCTCCTCTTTTTAACACTTTACATATCGGCTCTTATTCTATTTATTAATGTAGGCTGTTATTTGTAATCATCATTCAACACTATTCACAGCAAACGGTTGTAAAGTTATAGTTATTCGCATTATACTCTCAAAATCTATTGCTAGCTGAAAGCTGTTGAGATTTGGTTTGCCTACTTCATCTCAGTGGCCTAGTGGTTAGAGTGTCCGCCCTGAGATCGGCAGGTCGCAAGTCCAAAACCCCGGTCGAGTCACACCAAAGACTACAAAAAATTTGGGAGCCAAATCACCAAACATGATTCCCCCACCTCCCAGGGGCAATCACGGGGGATGGGCCAAATGCAGAGGACAAATTCCACCACACCCAGTGTGTGTGTGACAATCACTGGCACCCCAACTTTAATTCTAACTTTATTCTGTCATGCCGTTATCCTCTTCTAGCTCAACATCCAGAAGTATGGTGTACTGCAATGTCTAAATAAAAATATAAATTACTCCAAACTAAAATGTCAGACTGCACTTTAAAGTTACTTTTATTAAATTAATTTCCAAACTAACCACCACCACAGCAGACATCTTCCTCAATCCTATCCCAATACTCCCATAAATTAGAAAGGTGTTTCACAACAGTGGTTAAGTAGTTATTTTAAGTAATAGATCTCAATATGTAGAAATTAATAAGACTAAATTTGCCCTAGTGTGTGAATGTTGTCTGTCTATCTATCTGTGTTGGCCGTGTGATGAGGTGGCGACCTGTCCAGGGTGCAAAGTCAAATTGTGAAACACAAATTAAAGTTGAATCAAGTGGAAATTGACAGAGTATATGAACTACATTCTTGAGAATAGTAATTGATCATTAATATGTTGGAAGCCGCATATTGAACATATTAAAGAAAAATATCCAAATCCATTGCTATTCGGTATAAAGTAAAACACATGCTGAATAAGCAATGTCTGCACATGTTATATTATTCATTTATTTTTCCATATGTAATATTGTTTTGAAGTTTGGGGAAATGTTTATAGAAGAAATATAGACCCAATACTTAAACTTAAAAGGCTCATTTCAATATTACACAAAGCATTATTGTTATGATCATACCAATCTATTTTTTATAAGTCATAATGTGTTAAATGTTCAGATAATTTAATTTTAAAACAATGGCAATTATGTTTCAAAGTAAAGAACAACAGCCTTCCAGTTTGTATTCTTAGTTTGTTTACATTATGTGGAGACACTATCATTTACGGGGGATATTGATTTTTGAAATAGGTCAAGTAAAATAAAATAAAAACACAAATGTATTTCAGTTTTAGGAGTTAAATAATGTACCATCCTCAGTGATGAGCTGAACATGTAGTTTTTTGTTATGGTTTTGGAGACCCTTGAAAGGTAATGTTTTTTTAACATTATAAAATATAGTAACAATTACTTTCATCTTTTAACATTGATGTTCCAGGTAATTTAATGTTCAGTAATTGTATATCATAGGCCAATATAAGCTTTGGCTTCCGCCTATTCTTTTTTCGGTCATTCTTTTTTCTTTTCTGTGTGTAAATGTGTATGATTGTTAATATTTCTAATTTACTGTTAAACTGCTCACACAAATTGGTTGATGGTTGATTATATGACCAAAATAAACTTATTTAATCTATTCATTCATTATCTATCGCACTCATAGTTTTATTCCATTTTGCATGTAATTATTCCTATTGATTTCTTCCCATTTCACCTAAACAACTAAACAAACAAACAATTAAACAAACTTGCAGCTAACCACAATCAACAGCATACCATTTACGAATACCTTCATTTGTCACTTTCTCATCTTTTCTTCACTTTCGTTTTCCTTTACAAACAACATCCTGTATCCATCTCTTCCTTACACTTCACACAATGTTTCTATTTTCTGTTCTCCTAGAAACCATTCACATAACGTAAGGTTATAAACATCCTTTTCCCATATTTTCTCAAACCATCCTCTTCACCCTCAATCTGTTTTTTCACCTGCTCTCTCTTCCTCTCTCTCACTTTCTCTCCTTCTCTCACAATAGTAAAATAAACAAATAAAATACAGCATAATGTCATTATTTTCTGATTTATTAAATTGTATAACAGTGCACCATATTGCTCATTTGTTGTGGTCTTACTTGACTTATTTGGACAAACAAAAAAATAAGAATAACTAAAACGTTTTAAAAATTAAACAAGTGATTAAATTATAATAAAGATTTCTATACATATAATCAATCATCAACCTTCTTTGGATATTGCAATAAAGATCCATCTGGGCTCGTGAACTTAATTCTAAATATTTATTTTGTTGAAGAATTATTCTTCTATAATTATATTTATAAAGGATTTTGAATTGTCGCTATTTTAAAATATTTAAAATCTCAGGTACCCCTTGGCATACCTTCAAGTACCTCCCTTTTTTGTCCGGGCGGAAACACCATATCCTCCTTTGAGAACTACTGGTTTAGCCTATAAAAAATCCTTTGTCTCATACATCATTACACTGTACAACTCCTCTTTGGGGGGGCTAGGATGACAGGGAATGCAAAACAATAACAGTGCAATACTTTTTTATATCATGGTCGTTAATGCCTAGTTTCTCTTATTTTACTGTTCTATTTTTATTGTCCTTGTAATATTTTTCTATTTTTGTTTCCATTTATACCCTTATTAGTTACTGTTTACTTTTTAGTTCTTCTTCCTGAGGGAACTCTCCTGAAGGAATCAATAACGTGTTATCTGTCTATCTATCTATCTATTACTAACCCGAGCACAATTCATGATTTCATGCTCATCTAGCAGACAGTTATTTCCATTTAGTTTTATTCTATATTTGTAATTCTACATGCACCAATGTCACATAGAAATTCGCTTTCTTTGTTATTTATTTACATTATTATTTCTGGTTTACTTGCTGTCTGTTTACTTAAGTTCTCATATTTTGGTCTGTCTTCCTTCTGATTAGAATTTGTTTAACGCTTCTCTACGTTTTGTTTTGACAATGGCGCTGAGTGGCTCTTATCTGTACTTCTTCAGACTACATGTTTCACAGCCTGCACAGATACCCCTAGATGTTTTAGAATATAAATTTAACTTTTATTTTATTGTGTGTTTATTCCTAAAAAAATTAAAATGTCAATGTATGATCAATTTATCTTTATCAAATTTAAATTCAATATTATTAATTTATTTGTTGTATAACTATTAATTCAAAGTTACAATGTGTCCTAATCTATGATGTTCGTGTGTGTGTGTTTGTCTCAACTTCCACACAGAAACTGGATGGATCAGATAAGCAACAAGGCCGTACCAAAAAAAGTATACTAGACATATAAATGAATGATGAATTAAACAATGTTTCAATGTCCCACAATCCGTATTTATTTATTGATATTTAAACGTGTAATTTTCCATATATCTATTATTTTACTAGACTTAGCAAGCACCTACTACTAGCACACTCTACAGACCGAGAATAACTGTTCAACCACACTTAGTAATGCCAAGCTAGATGCTAACTTAGCCTTACTATGCCTCAGTAAGCAAACTTTTGCTAACACAATGCTAACCTAGCTCAATGCTATGCTAACACAATGCTAACCTAGCTCAATGCTATCCTAGCTCAATGCTATCCTAACATTGTCACACCTCTTCGGCCCACGCCTCGTACAGCTGACACTCACACAGCCTCGCCACACGCACACACTCTTATCTCAAAATGTCTTCCAGCTTAGACTCTTTTTTTTTTTTTTTCTTTATATGCGTCACACAGTCACTCACACAGAGAATTTACCAGCACAGTTAAACGTAAATGCAATAGACAACTATTTTTCTCATCCAGAAGCACAGCTGTATCATATCAGAACCTTAATAATAAGAACAACATTTATCTCGTTGTACACGTCGTCTGTGGCCCCCCAGATATCGTTTTCAGATACCAGTTGAGACAACAAAGAGTCTGCATAGGTTTCGACCTTTGAATTTTCAGCCTTGATGCAACGAAGCATCAGCAAGCGTTGAATGGCCTGAATGAATCTAGGCGTGCGCAGACTCTTGATGATTTCGGCGTAGTTGTACAGCAGAAAGTCCTGTTCATAGGGTTTCAGACATGGGTGTTGTCTCTGGCTCGGATTGTCTACCCGGCAACCGTATCATTCGCTCTGCATGAACTTGTAGATGGCCTGGCTGAGGAGATGAAACACGGCCGTTTTCACCGTGCTGGCAAAAAACAACCACAGACCCCCATCGGCTTCATCGTTGATGTACAATGTGGGGTCCAAGAGTAACGGGGATGGTGGCTGGGATGAAGGGGTAGTTATGTTTACGAGACAATTCTCCTTTTCCTCCACCGTATCGTTGTCTGGCAGAGACTGTGTAACGTCGTTGGTTTTCATCCCTCGTCTGCCGAAGCGTCTGCCGAAGCATCTGCTGAAGCGACACGGCGGAATTGAAGGCGTTTTTTCATCGTTCACATCCTCCGTCATCTCAGGAGGGTTAAAAATCTCTCTCAAGGTTGCTTCATCAGTCATGTTCACGGATAGTTCATCAGCCGTGTTTACGGATGGTTTAAATTTGTCCTGCGGTATAAAAGAGGTCTTTACGCGTCTAATGGTCTTGTTTGGCATTTTTTTGTTTGAGAGATCCGTGCGTTCAAAAAGGGAAACGATGTGGCTTAGTCAAAAATTGCAGGGTCGGTTTGTTTTTAAAGAAAACAAAAAAAAAGGAAAACCGATGTGGATTGGTCAAAAAATTGCGGGTTGTTTTCAAAGGGGGAGGAGTCCTATAAAAAGTCTCGACCAATCAGACCATCGGAAGAGTTGTAATTTTTATTTTTTATTTTGTTTAATGCAAAATTTGCACTAATATAGCCTACATCGTAGCTTAGCCTGCATAATAAATGTTCATCTTTGCATTTACTTTCCCTGAACATTTCATTTTTCCAAAATACAATTGTAAAAAGCTTGACCCATGAACATTTCAATCAGACACTGCATTAGTTTGAGCATTTTTTAATAAAACCCAAATTACAATTTAATTATTTCAAACTTTTTTAACAGTGTTTAATTTATAGGAACATATTTATTTGTATAAACACATTCATTATGAATGCAATTTGCCATCAAAATAATGATTTTGCTTGTATTTAGTTCAGGCTGCAGTAAACCTTTTTTTTTTGCACTGCACATGCTTTTAAATCTGGGCTTAAAACTTGATATTGAAACTCCTAACTCTTGCTATGTTTATGGTTAGAGTTTATTTTGAACATGCATACAATTACAACATGATACTTCACAATTTTTAGTTTCCCTTTACAACATGCTCCAAAAGGAGTAGAAAGAAGCAGAGCTTATATAACCCTACCCCTTTTCCGTTACATAGCAATTGCTAACATTTTTGTTCACTTCCTGTTCTCAATGTATTCACAATATACTCTATAAGTTACATTTCATATGGTGAGATATATAAGATTATCAATAAATTCAGAATGTTTATCATGGTTATTCTTCTATGTACTTTGTAAACACAGAGTTAAAAAAGTTTAAAATGTTTATTTGTATTTTTTTAATTTATTAAAAAAAATTGGATCATATTAGTACATTGTTTAAATTATTTGCTTAATCCATTCCATAATTAAATTTCACATACCGATATGCTAAAAGTTTTAAGTGTTGTATGTGCATACAAAGGTTTAAAGTTACATTTTTCTTAGAAGTTTTATTTCTCCTTTTTTGTTGAGAATAATTGTTGTACGATCTTGGGTAGCAAATTATAGTTTGCTTTGTGCATACTTTTAGCAGTTTACAAATTTAATATGTCAAAAAATATCAATATTTTTGATTCAGTAAATAATGGGTTTGAGTTTTCTCTAAATCCAACATTATGTGTTATTCTAATTAATCTTTTTTGTAACACGGTTAATAACTAAAGCATACTTTTATAGTTATTTCCCCATATTTCTGCCCAACAACTCAGATATAGTAAGACTAGGGAGCAGTAAAGAATATAAAGTAATTTCTGGTCCAATACATATTTTGCTTTATTCATTACGGATGTGTATTTTTTCTTTTTAATGTAAGTAATATATAGTGAAGCTCCCCTGTGGAAAGTATCCCCGGGGAGAATGACCATAATGACGGTCATTAAAAAAATAAAAAATAAAAATCTTTGTTTACGTCAACAATTTTCCCTAAAAGTTACATTGAGGCTAGACGGTGTGTTTTTTCTATTAATTAATAGACGGATCAATAAAAAAACTCCCCTCCCGACCTGCTATCTAAAAATCCAGTTTTAATGTGTAAATACCGTAGGATGTCATTAATGTGTTACCGGAAAAAAAAAAAAGGGGTTACATTTGTTCACAGATTCTGTTAAAGACATCATGGGTCACAGAAGTCCAAAAAACTTAAACAGAAAGTTCATTGTCCGTCCCATGACAGCGGTGTGCTTCTGGGGAGGGGCACCTCTGTTGTCTGTGGAGCAGCTATGGGGGAGCACATTAGCCCATTAGTCGTCCTGATTTAGGTTGGTCAACGGTCCAAACATATTTAGCGGTTTTAAATGAGAAATTAAACATGAGCAAAATATGCCATCGTTAAGTGTTAGCGACGGATAGCAAGGTGTTAGTGTATTTAAACTCATTGAATCAGGGCCTTCAGAGTTAAGAATTTAGAAGAAGTCGAGGACTAAAATGTCTCAACTTCCAGGGGAGTTCAAAAGAGTATAGATCAGGGGTTGGCGCAGTAAGCCTCTTCAGAGAACATAATACAGATGGGGCATCAGCTACTCCTTAAAAAAAAAAAAAATCTGCACAATAAACATAACTGTTGGATTCCCCCAACCCCGTACTCCATTTACTCTCTCGATATATGAATTAAAATAAATTCTAAATTTATTCAGCATTCCTTTATGTCTTATTGAATTTTCCTATTGTAGCGCGGTGTTATTTTCTGTCATTTTTACATCTACCCCGAAATATTATGGACCAGATTACTACACAGGATGATGGACCACACCATGCACATTAACATATGGAATGTAGCCCATGTCAGCTCATCACGGGTCTGTCTGGAAGGAATGGCACAAAATCTTGCAATTTGGTCAAAAACAGTAAATTAGCTCCGCTTCTTCATACTCCTTCTCGGACGTGTCCGAGTGTTAATCTGTGATGTACTTCAATAAAAGGCTTAGCGTGTTGGAAATAAACTGTGCCAAACAACAATAATAAACAATACAGACTTTCCCAAATGTTAAAACACAAAACAGATATGGAGGCATTGCAACGAGTTTATGTGAATTAGAAATGTTAAAAAATAAAATCATATCACAGTTATTGTGACCAAAATATCACGGTTATCATCAATTGTCAAATGTGCTTGAAAATAACTAATACCTTAAAATATTTTAACAAAGTGTTATTTAAAATAAATAAACACATGTATAAAACATTAGCAACACGCCTATATAATATACTTTCTTTAGCAGAACAAACATTATAAATATTTTTCTACTATTATATGAGTTTTAAAATATGTTTTTCTTTATATGTTTTAATTTGTAAATGTTTTAGAGCGTTTATTGTTAGAGGCAAAACGCGTGTTGTTTGTAAGACGTTAATGTGTTTTGTATTCCTGATGGATTCCTGAAGCTATGTACATGTACTGTTGAGTCAAAAAAAACAAAAAAAACAAAAAAACTTTTAGTCAAAGTCTGCCGGCTAATTTTGTCTACATTTCTTAACACATCAAGAAAGCTTTGGTGTTGTTTGTATTTATTGCCGCTATTTTGACCGTCCTCAAAACATTGATTACTAGTTTTTTTTATCAGCACTTTTCATTGCTATAAAATGGACAAAACTTTGAGAGTAATTAGTATTCATGTAACAACGTAACGAACAGCACATTTACGGTATAAATAAATATTTCGTAACAAAGTTGCCATCTTTATTGTTAGTTGGCACTAGGGATGTAACAATAAAGGGTATAATTGATAACCATATTAAAACGGTTAGCATTACCATTTTAAATGAAAATTATTGATAACTGCCCGGAATGACTGATTCCAGCATGCAAGCTGAAATGCTAACGTAAAAACAAGAGACATTAACATTTTTGCCCATAAAGAAACAATATACCCCAATCTAAATTTATTGGTTCGTGATGGAAGTGGATGGTTCATTAGTCATGTTCATGGATGGTTCGAGTTTGTCCGTCTGTGCTATAAGGCAGGTCTTTACGCGTCTAATTGTTTGGCATTTTCTTTACCGATCCAAAAAAGCGGGAGATCTGTTATGGATTGGTCTCTGTGTTAAAATCAAAGGGGATTGTTTGAAACTGAAGCATGGGGTGGTCCTTTCGTCCTCCTCTGGGGGTGTGTCCTCAAAGGACAATTTTCTTTTCAACGTCAGCATGCTTTTCCAATTCCGGCCGCTTCGAAACAAGTTGTCTATCTCGTCCTTCATTTCCCCCATACGCTCACGCCATGCCACGATGGGGACGACCACAACCGGTGTAAACACCCCGCATTCAGAGTTGAAAGTCTCCAGGGAAAAGACGTACGATTAAAAAAAATCCTGCTTTTCTGCGGGGCGTCGAGGTAAGTTTTCGACTCGCTATTTTTATAGATGGTCACCGGAGTTTCGTTAATCATGGCTAAATCGAGTTTCCGTAGCGTACTCACAAAGTCTTTACTCGTCAATTGCATCCGCGTGCACCCCTCCTCCTTTGTTACCCCCAACCACATGCTTCTCACATGTGAACAATACACCCATTCATGTTCAAAATTCCTGTCTTAACAACATCCGGTTTTAACCACTTACGGTTTTAGCTACTTCCTGTTTTAGCTACTTCCTGTTTAAGCTACTTCCGGTTTTAGCCACTTCAGGTTTTAGCTACTTCCTGTTTTATCTACTTCCGGTTCCAGTTCCGGTCCTAGCCGCTTCCGGTTCCGGTTTTAGCTTCCGGTTCCGGTCTTAACCGCTTCTGGGTGAAATTTGACCTTGAACTTGACCCCTAGGGTCATAAATCATTTAACACCGTGAAATTTGACCTTGACCTTTGACCGTCACGGGTCATAAATCAATTAGTCACGGGTCATAAATCACTCAAAACCGTCACGGGTCATAAATCAATTAATTTTGACACAAGGTATAGACTTAATTCTCTTATATCCAACCATAACCAAACCAAGCAGAATAACAACACATAGTGCCACAATCATTGACAACATTTTTACAAACATTATGGGAAATCAAGTCACCAGTGGCCTATTTATATGTGATATCACTGACCATTTACCTGTTTTTACTTTATATGACTGTCATCTCAAGAAAACCAAAGACACTATGGCAAAAATCTCTAAACGAATAACAACTGAGGAAACAATCTGTGCCCTAAACAATAGTTTAGCAGTTCAGGATTGGACTTCAGTATACAGAGAACCTAATGTGGACAGTGCTTATTGTAATTTTTTAGACATCTTTACTTCCCTGCGTAATAAACATTGCCCCGTAAAATAATATTTTATAAAAGGAAAAAATAAAAATAGCCCTTGGATCACAAAAGGGATAATTAGTGCCTGTAAAAAGAAAAACAATCTCTACAAACTTTTCATCAAAATAAAAACAAAAGAAGTCGAACAACGATACAAGAAGTACAAAAAAAAACTAACTGATATTATTAGAACAAGCAAACGGTTATATTATCAAAAAAAACTATATGAAAACAAAAATAATATAAAAGGAACTTGGGATGTTTTGAATAGTTTAATAAAACAAGGATATTCCAAGTAATTCCTGATTACTTTATTGATGAAAACGGTGAAGATTATAATATGAGTAATGTAGTAAACAAGTTCAATAGTTTTTTTGTAAATGTTGGTCCTAAATTGGCTGTTGATATCCCAGACAATGGAGTTACAAAATCAACTATTGAACAGAATTCTTCGTCATTCTTCCTCTCAGCTACAAATGAGCAGGAAGTGACAAACATTGTGCGGAAGTGTAAAAGTAAGTGCTCCACTGACTGCCATGGTATCAAAATGATATTGGTTCAAAAGGTTATCCTGAATATTGTAAAACCATTAACTTATATATGTAATTTATCATTCCAGACTGGCTGCTTTCCAAGTCAAATGAAAATCGCTAAAGTAACTCCGCTCTTCAAAAGTGACAGCAAACACGCTTTCAGCAATTACAGACCAATCTCTCTTTTGCCTCAGTTCTCAAAAATCTTAGAGAAACTATTTAACTCTCGACTTCAATCTTTTCTTGAGAAGCATCATATAATCAATGACGGTCAGTATGGCTTTAGGTCCAAAAGAACAACTTCAATGGCAATAACTGAAGCTATTGAGGAAATTACTAATGCACTGGAGCATAAAAGATATGCAGTTGGTATTTTTATTGACCTAAAGAAAGCATTTGATACCATTAATCATTCAATTCTACTAGATAAAATGGGAAGATATGGAATTAGGGGGCTGGCTGGTGACTGGTTAAAAAAGTTATTTAACAGGGAGGGTACAGTTTGTTAAAATGGGTCAATTTTTATCTGATACTCTTGGCATTGCTTGTGGTGTCCCCCAAGGGGTTTGGGGCCAAAACTGTTTAATGTATATATTAATGATATGTTTAATACATCCAAAATACTGAAATGTATACTATTTGCAGACGACACAAATATATTCTACAGTAGTGATGACTATAATGAGCTAATAAATACAGTAAACACAGAACTAAACATAGTAAAAAAATGGATGGACACAAATAAATTATCTTTGAATATAAATAAAACTAAGATAGTAATGTTTGGAAATCGCAACATAACGTCTGAACAGAAAATAAGTATTGATGGTACCCAAATTGAAATCGTAAATGAGAATACATTTTTGGGAGTAATAATTGATAGTAAACTATCATGGAAACCTCATGTCAGACACATTAAAACAAAAATCTCCAAAGGCCTCTCAATTATAAACAAAGCAAAACTATACCTCAATGATAATGCACTCCGTACTCTATACTGCACCTTGGTACTGCCATACCTTACATACTGTGTTGAAGTATGGGGGAATACTTACCAAAACACAATTCATCCTCTGATCATATTACAGAAAAGAGCAGTGCGGGTCATTCACAACGTTGGTTATTTAGAACATACTCATAATCTGTTTATGCAATCAAAGTTGCTCAAATTTGATGACCTTGTTAAATATAATACATTAATAATCTTATATAAAGCTTTTAACAAATCATTGCCACCTAATCTACAACGTTTTTTTATAAGACGAGTGCAAGCTCATAACTTGAGAGGCTTTGGATATTTCTTATTGCCGAGAGCTCAAACCACTCGTAAACATTTTTGTGTGTCTGTATGCGGAGTAAAACTATGGAACAAACTGGACTTACAACACAAGCAATGCCAAACTATTAATCGATTTAAACTATTATACAAACATGGGGTCTGGTTCAAATATAGAGATGAGGGTCTTTAATTTGACCTGCTGCTATACTCTGTCTCAAAGTGTTAACATGTGCTCAATGTTTCCTTACCATTATTGCTATGTTGTCTATTACCATTATTGCTATGATGTCTATTACCATTATTGGTATATTCATTATTCCTACATTGTTGATACAAATGATTGTTACAGTGTAATAATTGTTACCTGTGGTAATGCCACTATGATACAACATCTGTATTATAATCCTTGAACAAAGTGAGAGTGAAACTCATGTGAATAATCACTGAATGGAGAACTGGGGGTGGGATTAAAAAAATGATCTTCTTCCCACTCCCTTTCAGGCAAAACCGGACAATAATGCACTATATTAATTTATATTATTATGTTTTGTCAACATGTACGTCTTTGTCATTGCCTGAAATAAATAAATACATTTAAAAAAAAAAAATTAACCGGGTCTGTAATTACTTTTGAAGTGTACAACAGTGACCTCTTGTGGTGCTCCTGTAAAGAACATTGTGCTACATTAAACCGGAGTAGAAATGTTTAAGTGTGTTTCCAAGCCTGTAAAAAACGCCTTATTTTAGCACACGAGCCACTGAAATAAATATTTAATTTGAAATGGAAAAGAAAATGTTAAAAGCATGCTAGGAATCAGGAAGTCACTTCGAGAAGGTATTAATGGTGAAGGTAAACAATTGGATCCTATTTCAAGCAAGAGGTTTCTAATAGGAGTGGACGTGTTGTCATCACTATCATTATCGGATTACTGTTGGGTTTTCTAAACACAACAAACAATTTCAATGTTTTTAGTACATTATATAGAAATGTTTGAGGGACTGCTGTGTAAAAGAAAGTAACCAACCAAGGACAACAGTACAGAGATATCAGTCTGATTGGACATTTGATGGGTTATTTTCTATCCATGACCTAACCTTTGACTTTGTAAGAACTGCCAAGTTTTCAGGCTGAGAAAAGTTATCATATAATAACTGAGTGTTGTTTTCATAGTTCCTCTCTTACTGTATGTTCTTCAAGATAAGGAAGACGCGTTTCCTGAAGGCACACTCTCTTAATCATATTTTTTACTAATCATTTTAAGCTCTTCTTAGGTTCTGGTATTTTTGTTTTTATGTATTGCTATTATGACTAATATATTCTCACTTTAGAATGTTTTTATTAATGTATTATTCAATCATTCATATTTTATTTTACATATATTTTAAAATATATATATATATGGTGTTCATATGAGTTATTCTCCAGTGTGGATGCCTAAAAAGTGACATACCTCCTCAATCCTTGTTTCCATGGCATGTTTTATTTTTGTCAATAGTGCTGTGCGTGCGTTTTCTTTTCTTGCAAATGTTCTCAGATGCTTTCCAATGATGTACAGTAAGTACAGTGCATAAATTGGAACCTTTCCAATTCATTACAGATTACAGTTCAGTTACCCTTTTAGGATACTTTACTTACTGTAAGGCACAGTACTAAAACTAAGTGTTGTGAGTTCCTATTGGTTCCTATAGGTGTTTGATTATCTGCAATACAATACAATATGTTTTATTGTCCCACTTAGGGAAATTCGTCTTGGACTCAATCCAATAATATTGCACATTACTCACCACACATACTGTACGCCATACATTAAAAGACATTAAAGATCACTTTGGCAGAAAGACTGTGTGCTATATTCCATTGGCTCCCTTTCTCATGCTACTTTACGTGTGGAAAACATGTTACTAGTCCTTATTTACACATCTTAACATGTTTCTTATGATTCAGCCTGTATGCATGAAACCAAAGGTCTCATATGATATTGCAAATGAAATGCATTGTCAGCAACTGTAGAAGCATTGAGTATAGTATACACCAAGATTGTGCAGAATTTCAAATTGAATTGAGAATGCCTTCCAAATTCCACTTCAATTCAATACATTTGAAATAAGGTTGCAAAAAGGAAGTAGAATTGAAATTTTAATTGGAACTTAAGGAAATAAAATTGAAATGCCATTAATGTACAATCGATAATTTGGGTCCATTCCAGAGTGATGCTTTACAGCACAGGTGTCAAACTCAAGATCAAGGGACAAATCTAACCTGCCACATTATTTTACGTGGCTCGTGAAAGCCTGGAAATAAAGTCAAAAAGTATTTTATTTTACTTTTCTTTTTTTTGTCCTGTCCAGCTACTCAGGCAAATCATATAGTTGATGTAGATGCCCAGATTGGCTGTACAGATTTACTTTACAAAAGAGAAGTGTAGGATACTTCTCTTGTTGCCTTATTTGTATTTGATTTTATTAAATGTATTTTTATTATTATTTGGTGCAGCCGGAGAAGGAGGGGATAGAAAGAGAAAAAAAGGAAGACAGAGGGGGAAATTGTGGGCACAAGAGGGGGTTAAGACAGAGAGACAAAGACAAATACAACAACAAACACAACAATAACAACCACAACAACAACAGAACAACATCAGCAAATAGGATATGTACAAATATGATAGTGAAAGTGATAGCAGAGAAGCAGTTAGTGAAGTAAATATTAATAACACAGAAATAACAATGAACATTATTACACTACAAACGGATCAATACAAATACCAATAGAAATAGCACTATTGATAATGAATAATAACAACAATTTACCTCTATTGTCAACAATACAATTGTTTCAAATGCAACAATACATATATGTAATAAATAAACATTGATTGATTGATTGATGTAATGATAACTTCAAATACAAAATAAAGCAGATAAATGGAGGGGAAGAAAGAGAAGCAAACTGTATTAACCTTGAGCCCAACCCAAAACAGCAGGTGCGGCGCCCAGGGAACAAGGGACCACGGGCCCCACGCTGCCAGGCCGGCCAGCGACAGGAACCCCACAGGGAGAGGAAGGGCCAGCAGCAGGCCATAGACAGACGCTCTCGGCAGAGGACAAGGCACGGGAGAAGCAGGGGACAGCCAGCCCCCAAACCAGCAAGGGACCACACACCACGCGGGCAGAAAGGCGGGACGTCCCGCCCCGAGGGGACCAGAGACTCCCCGCAACCGCACGGGAAGACCACCCCCGCCCCACCAGCAACCGGGACGAGTCCAATATTATTACCACAATGTACACAATATATTTTAATCATAACAAATGTTTTTCAACGACAACTAAAATTAAAGATTCTTACATAAAACAGATGATTTAATTTGATGTAATATTACTAAGTATGGAAAATGGTGGAAAATACTTAATTTCCCAGAATGCTTTACTTTATCCAAGTGCAGTGGTACCTCAACTTAAGAGCGTTTCATAAGACCTGTCTCTCGTCTGACTGTTATGTTTTAAGATGCAAGCAAACATTTTAGTTACAAGCATCCCCGCCATTAGTGGCAGAAATGTCACATGGAAGATCGTAAGATCCGATCAAAACATCTGGTCCCACTCGCTAGCATTAGCTTATTGCTAAAGATGGGCATAACTTTGTTTTTCTAACCATGGTAAGAGGAAAAGTACTTAGAAGAATAATTTTAGGGCTGTTCATTAAATAAATAAAAAAATCATCAAAAACATGGCTGAGCTCATAGCCAACTTGGCGAAACAGAATGAATCCAATGCCAGCCAAAAATGTTAAAATACAATCTAAACCGCGGACATACCGTAATTTCCGGACTATAAGCCGCACCTGACTATAAGCCGCACCAGCTAAATTTAGGGGAAAACACAGATTGATCCATATATAAGCCACACCCTACTATAAGCCGCAGGGTTTTGATGTGTAATTACCGTAGTATATAGGGGTTCCTGCTACCACGGAGGGGAATGTCGGGACAGAGATGACTGTTTGGGAACGCAAAGCGTCCCATTTATTAACTATAAATCTTTCAATCATTCAATCAAACTTTCACATCTTTGACATGGCGAACAACATTCGTGCAGAGTACAAATAATACAACGGTGCAAAGTAATACAAAGTGCTCGCATGTACGTTATCAAAATAACCAGCCTACCGGTATATGAAAAGTCAGTCTTTAATCATTGTGTCATCGTCTTCCTCCTGCGTACTAAAACCACCGAAATCCTCTTCGTCGGTGTCGGAGAAAAACAGGCCGTAAATAAGCCGCACCCTTGTATAAGCCGCAGGGACCAGAACGAGGGGAAAAAGTAGCGGCTTATAGTCCGGAAATTACGGTATACACATTTGGAAAATCTGCAGATGGTGTGTTTGAGGAGCAGCTGAAAGGAGATACCGTAGAAGTACACTCTCTAAGGTAAATGTTGTACCTTATTATGACAACTGAAATTGTTAGTAGTACCTTCTATTGTATTGTTTTTATCCAATATGTATTAGTTAGAAATGTGTATTTATTTTTTAAAAGCATGTTACTTGTTAAAATTGAGCTGTTTTGGGGAGGCCAAGCAACAATTAAATAGATTTTATTCATTTCATAGGGAGACGTTTAGATACAAATGTTTTGAGTTAAGAGATTTGTCACAGAACTAATTAGGCTCGTAAGTTGAGGTACTCTATGCTGTTTTTAAAATAGAGATAAGCTCATAACCCTGCGAGGAATCGAAACATCTTGAACAACTACTGAAAGATGCTACTAAACCTTGTAATTTAATTAGGTGCATGTTTGGGAGCAACACTAATACTTGTGAAATAAGTGTATATGCAAAATAATAAAGTTAACATACTAAAATAAATGGACATATTTAGGCTGTTTGTCGTGTTAAATGTGTGAATGGATTGAACTACTATAAAAGTGTCGACTAAACTTAATTTTAAACTCTATAAAGTGAATCTAATGTGTGTATTCTGTGTTAATGAAGGGCAAGAAAACTGGTCCTTGCTGACAACAGGAGACTTTATTAATCTGATAAAAACATAGTAGCACATACTGTTTATAGCGAGAGAAAAGCGCAAAGAATTGCAACTGTCGCCTCCATAGACACAACATGACAAGTGTTGTTGCTCCCACGTTTACTGTGGAGCCAATTGAGAGCAAATCTCTGTTTAGCAACATGCAAACTATAACATCACCAGATGATCATATATGAATACAATATAGCATTTGACCTGAAGTTAATCTTTTTGTAGTAAATCTTTCAACGTTTCAACCAGCACAAGTTGATGTTGAAGGATAACCAATTCAATATGCAAAAGTGGTCAAAGGTCAGGTCCTTACGCTGTTTGGCTTCAAACTATGAGTTCTGACCTGCAATGCACATTTCGTTGATTGAACGATCACATTATGACTACAAATACGTTTAGCGTGATTGGTTGTCGTCTGCGACCACACTGGTCCAATTGTGCATAATGCCTTTGATCAAATATCCATCATTTATCTTGTAACTGTTGACAAATGAATGCACAGTATACATACTCATAAAAAAGTTAAATTAACTTTTTAAAAATGTAGTGTCCCTCACGAGCAAGTCACAGTGCAAGTATTTATGTTGTGCATACAATTGTACACACACCTCATTGACCCCAATATAAGACAGTATTCTTTTTCCAATGAAAAAAGTGGGGGAAATGGGTCCTACATTCTCAAGCAGTGTTGGACTATTTCAAAATTAACATTTTACCAGTTTACTTCCCAAAAAAGGTAATTAAACTAGTAAGGTAATTACTCCTTTATAAATGTAAATAAATACATAGGGAAAGTAATCATTGAGTTACTTTTTTTCCTAAATCTAAGACTCATGACGCTCACAAACGTCAGTTTTTACTAAATGTCACTGAATGCACCGTACATGAGTGTAATTGGTCGAAAATAAGGAAGTGCTGTGTGTGTGGAGTTGATACTAGTGTAATGTGCCACCTTTCACTGGGAACAGACACTTCTGAAGTCATTATTTGTAACAGCTACAACGGCGTCCGCGAAACCTATGCATGCAAACCAACAGGTGGCGCCAAACAAGTCGTCGCTTTTCTTCCTGTCACTCACACACACCCTCAAGAGTTTCAGCCGCAACACAGAGACCAAGGTTACGGTTCGTATTAGACCCTAAGCCCTAGGCATTATGATTAGGAGTGTCTTAATCCGATAGATATTGAGCCAATATCAGAAGGAAAAAAATCAGATGATATCGGCTTGCATCTAAAATCTCCGATACAAGTAGCCCTGCAGTGTGTTTACTTGTGCAAAAGCTGGACAGCCAGCAAAATATGTTCTTGCAGTATATTTTAGTGAAGTCGATAAACATGGTAGGGTATTGGCCACTGGGAGCTAGCAGCTACACAACAGCCAAGCACACAATTGCACACATGCTAGACATGCATAATAAACAATACTGCAGCCGAAAAACAGTACATTTGTCAATATAAACAAATATCAAATAATTATAAACGCATGTTACAGATACAAAGCCTTCAAGGCGGAAAAATAGGTGTCGACCAGCTCAGTGGCCTTGTGGTTAAAGTGTTCGCCCTGAGACTGGGAGGTTGTGAGTTCAAACCCCGGCTGAGTCATACCATAGACTACAAAAAATGGGACCCATTACCTCCCTGCTTGGCACTCAGCATCAAGGGTTGGAATCGGGGGTTAAATCACCAAATGATTTCCGAGCGCGGCCACCGCTGCTGCTCACTGCTCCCCTCACCTCCCGGGTGGTGAACAAGGGGATGGGTCAAATGCAGAGGGTAATTTCACCACACCTCGTGTGTGTGTGTGTGACAATCGTTGGGACTTTAACTTTAACTTTAGCATCATTCAACTTATTGTGTCATGAGCTAAACCTAAATATTACCAAAAGAAAAATAGCACTCCACTTCAATTTAGAGGCAGTCATGTTTGTTTTTCATACCTATAATTGTTCTGTTTGATTAATTTCACTTGATCAAGCCTTTTCTATTAAAAAAAACAATAGTATTTAAAACAATGTAAGTATCTGGCTGGTATCAGCTCTTAATTAAGACTCCAATATTGGTAGTGATAAAAGTTGTTATCAGGTCCTCCCCATGTATGACAATAAAAAGATAATGGTGATTAATGGGTTTTATGTATGGTGTTAGGTCTTTGATTTTGTCTTTTTTTCCGAAACAGTTCTCAAAATAAGAAATGTTTTATATTTGGGGTCAATCTCGGTGTTAACCAAAACAACGCGGCACTTACACAATTTGCAATACATTCATAAAGACCACAACAAATGCATTTGAAGTTCACCTGCACCATAACCATACACAGGGCGGAAGCTGCATAGGCAATAAATAAACGCACATGAATCGGAAATTAAAGCTAAATTGAGGTTGACTTGCAAATAAACCGAGGAGCGTGCGTCTTTGTGTATAAATTCAAAAATAAGAAGCAAAAAAAAAAAAAAATCACGGTTGTAATAAACCTGCGCATGCTTTTTGGTGCTCCTTTTATGACGCGTGGTATCTGCAACGTCAGCCTCACTACCTCGGACTCAATGAAAACCATCTTGCAGGAGTTCAAAGGTCAGCTGTGTGATGTGCCGCCACGCCTGCTGGATGTGGCGAGACTCGGTGGGCCGCGCACAAATGGCCAAGCGCAGCACGAAGCGTCCGGACAGATGACAAGGCACCAAGTGGATCTCACGGTTCTTCGTGATCCTCTTCAGCAGCTTCTGGTTCAGCTCATTGGAGCCCTAGGAAAGGTGGACAACACAGAAAAAGTCAAGGGCGAGGAAATTATATCTATAAGTGTTATCACGTGCTAACTCTGGGTTTTATTGCCCTTTATAGTCAGCGTGCACACAGTCACATATTCTTTACACTTAGTCAATTTCATTCTCCCAGTAGAAGCAGGAAAATATGATAACTTAGTTTTACTCAATATGAGCCTTACCTTCAGTCTGAAGCACACCAGACCCATGATGACCTCAGCACAGATCTCAAATCTCTTGTCTGCTCGTACTAAACTCTCAAACTCCTTGGCCAGCACCACTTGCTGTGGAAAACGACATCAAACAGTTTTTTTTAACTGTACATCCGCCTTATATTCATATTTTCCCCACACGTACTGATAGTAATCACAACTGCCAAAAAGACAAAGTGTGTAAACTGCCGCCAGGGGGCAGTACTGTATAAGTGAGTGTTGTTTAGTAAAAGTACTGCCTTTGTACTGTGTGGTGTACAGCTGAACATCTTTGTTGTAAGTACTTGCAGTAGAAAATAAATAACCCTCTTAAAAATAGTTCTTAAAAAAACCAAGTCATCTTTGCTTGTACTGAGCAAAAAAAAAAACTGCAATAACCCTCTTAAAAAGAGTTTTAAAAAAACAAGTCATCTTTGCTTGTAATGAGCAAAAAAAACAACCTGCCAATGGAACGAGTCTATTGTTTTGGGAAGATTTCTTGAAATAAGACATATTTAAGCTTTAAAAATCCAAGTGAGCTTGAAATCAGCATTAAAACATATTAGCTAAACTTACTAATAATGTAAATGTTTGTGTCTTGTGATGCTCCAAAGAAGTATTTTTTTCCTTTTAGATCTATTGTCTAAAAACAAGTTCTTATGTCTCACTAAAAAAATTTGATTTGTATTAAGTTTTAGATATTTTGACTATAAATTAGAACTCTATACTTGATTAGATTGTGAGTTTTTCCAGTGTAATAGTCTAACTATAAATCCGTATTTGAATAACAGATTATTAAAATATGTATCTCTTAACATAGCATTAATTTAGATTGGTATATTGAGTGCATTATAAATAAAATTTATATTTTCATGTAAAAAAAAAAATATATATATATATAAATATTATTAAACTTCCCATAGGGGTTGTGTTCAAATATTTTTATTATGTTGGATTTGTTGGGTCATTTAAACCAGTGGTTTTAAAATGGGGGTACTTGAAGGTATGCCAAGGGGTACGTGAGATTTTTAAAAAATGTCTGTCAAAAAGAACTGTGAAAAGAAATGCAACAATGCAACAATCAGTGTTGACAGCTAGATTTTTTGTGAACATGTTCCATAAATATTGATGTTAAAGATTTATTTTTTTGTGAAGAAATGTTTAGAATTAAGTTCATGAATCCAGATGGATCTCTATTACAATCCCTAAAGAGGGCACTTTAAATGATGATTACTTCTATGTGTAGAAATCTTTATTTATAATTGAATCACTTGTTTATTTTTCAACAAGTTTTTAGTTATTTTTATATCTATTGTTCCAAATAGTTCAAGAAAGACCACAACAAATGAGCAATATTTTGCACTGTTATACAATTTAATAAATAAGAAACTGATGACATAGTGCTGTATTTTACTTCTTTATCTCTTTTTTTCAACCAAAAATGCTTTGCTCTGATTAGGGGGTACTTGAATTAAAAAAATGTTCACAGGGGGTACATCACTGAAAAAAGGTTGAGAACCACTGATTTAAACGACTGTAAGTTTGCCGACTTGAAAAAAATGAATATAATTTTCAATAGACTTATACTAGTACCTCCAGGTACCTGTACTGTTACTCATCTCAGACCACCTCCCAACATTTGAATGACAGAGCGCTGCAAAATGAAACTAAGTACACATTCACAAAATTGCAACTTTTAAATGGTAGCTTTAATATTGTCATATACTGTATGCACTTTAATACACCAGGCAAGAAGGGGGAATGTTTAATATTGAATCATCATCATCTAAACCAGACCTGGGCATTCTGCGGCCCGCGGCCCACATCCGGCCCTTTGTGCGTCCCTGTCCGGCCCGCGTGAGGCCAATCATAAATTACAAAATAAATTTTAAAAAGTATCTATGTTAAGTGTGCATTAAAGCGGTGCTGCTTTTGTCTTGAAAAGCGTTATTTGTATTACTTCCGTGGGGACGTATGCTCCTGCGCGATTGTGAGTGAATGTGAACAGCGGCAATCACAAATTACAAAATACATTTTAAAAAACATCTATGTCGTGCGTGCAATACAACTGTGCTGCTTTTATTTTGAAAAGTGTTATTTATGGGCATATGTCCGTGTGTAACCTGTGAGTGAAGGTGCACAGAGACAAGTGATGCCCGGTTACCACCGAGATGTCAGCTCACGCTAAAAAAAGAAAAGTTGATGACGAATGCCGTGTTTTCAACAAGACATGGACTGCCAAGTATTTCTTTACAGAGATGAAAGGTAAAGCCGTGTGCTTAATTTGTGGTACCTTGCCTTGCTGTTTACTGTGTTCGGGGCCGACCTAAAAGGGCCATGACAATTAGGAGGGCCACAGGATTACAGCAACTGGTCACTTCAGAGGCGAATCATCAACATGGTCGCTGTGCTCTGTAAGTGTTGGCTTGTTTTACTTTAAAGGACTTTGTTTTTACTAAACTTCTATTCAGTGGTAAGTCAACATGTCCTTCGTAATCATTTTAGTTTGGTTTAGCAGCATTGCGGCCTTGTCCATTCAAAAACCCACAGAGATAATTGCTCATTTAGCATCGCTTCAAACGCTGTCATTGTCGTAGATTTATGGCCACATTTTTAATACCACTGTACTATTTTAAGTTCATATTGTATTGTGCCTGATTTACCAAAGGTTTGAATGTATTTTTAATAACACGTGCGAACTTCATAGTAAATCAGCTTTGCGTGTGTTAAGTTCATGGGCAGAGGATTGTGTCTTACAGGACCATCAATCAGTCAAAGTGTATTTATACAGCCTTTAATCACAAGTGTCTCAAAGGGCTGCAAAAGCCACAACAACATTCTCGGCTCAGATCCCACATCAGGGCAAGAAAAAACTCAACCCAGTGGGATACAATGAGAAACCTTGTCCGTTCGCATCGCCCCCCATTGAAAATAGGAATTATGCTATTATTATGCTAAATACAATTCTTGACATTAGGTTGGATCCAAGACATGAACATACACCTACCTTTAAAAGCTGCAAACTTCGAAGCGCGATGTGGCAAAACTGTGTTACAATACTTATTGGGTGGAAGTCTTTAACATTTAGTTTTATATTTCACGTTTATAGATTTAATGTACTGTAACCTTTATATTCAACAGTTAGATTTACAGTAACATTTGTTTATATTTAACATGTATATAAAACATTTAGATGTAACATTTATTTTTACATTTAACATTAATATTTATCATTTGGATTTAGATTTAACATTCATATTCACCATTTAGCTTGAAGTTGACATTTAAAACGTAACACATATTTAACATTAGGATATAATATTTATATTTATACTAAACATTCAGATTAAACCTTCAGAATTAGATTTAACTTTAAATGTATCATTTATATTTACAATTGAATTTTTACCTCTAATTTTATTTAAAAAATGAGCTAAAGGTGAAAAAAGAAAAAATAGAGGTTATCCAACTATTCAAAATATATCACAACACATATATATATATATATATATATATATATATATATATATATATATATATATATATATATATATATATATATATATATATATATATATATATATATATATATATATACATCCTGAAAATATGCAAACAAAACTGTGTTTAGATAATTGATACTTCAAACTTGCATACATAAATCTTAAGGAATATAACATAACTTGGCTTCTGAGAGCTTCAAAATGTAATGAATAAAATGCTAAAGTTGGTGATAAACAAGCAATTATTTTAATAATTAAATATGGTAATTTTTAATGAATTATTATGATGATTCAAAATGAATTATTTCAAATATGTTTATTTTAATGTATAATTCTATGGCTGGATGTAATAAGGAGTCAGAAAAAATACAAATAAAAATACAATTAATGTTGATGTTTTTAGCAAAATATAGTAAAAATGTATTTAGTTGTTTTTTTTTAAATTAATAAATATTTTTAGGGCCTCAGCCCTGGTTGAATGACGTCACTCACTTTTATTTAGGCATCCCATAGAAGTCAGCCCTAGCATGTAGCGTGTTTCACAGATTGTATTAAAGACCCAAGTGGGGCCACAAACAAACCTTGTTTGGGGCCACAAAAAGTGTAGAACTAGAACCGACTAGTTCTAACTGAACGTCATCATGTCATATCAGAAAGAGAAATTATTTCCTTTTCTACAGTCCATGTCTTCTAGAAACAGACAAGGATGCACAGCACAATCTGAAGTAATATGAAATGATGTATGGCTGCAGGGATCAATGCTGTTCGTTTTAAAAATGGAGCGTAAACTCAAAACAGGCTTATTTGATTGACAGAGCAGACTGGAGGGAGCGATGAGGAAGATGAGGCGGAGAGACAAGCATGCAGAAATGAAACATCCTGGGTGAACACAGTTGTTGTGGGGAGGACGAGGATGGGGAACCGTAGGAAAAGGTTACTATGAAAAGGAATCTAGAGACCAGTCAGCAGACACGTGAGTGATAGGATGTGCCGATGCAAACAGACGAAAAAGAAATGCACTGACAAGAACGTGATGCTATAAGGAGGATGTAAGGAGGGGGGGCTGTGAGGAGGGGGATGACATTTCCCATAATGATCAGGAATATGTGATTGAAATGACAGAAATGTTATTCCAGTCAAGAAAGAGAAAGGAAGAAGTGATCAATGGAAGATTGAACATGACAGCATGTGGCAACACAACTTATAAAATTACATTCTTATTCATTGACTGTTAATACCAAAGTGTAATCAGCTTGTCAACAATCAGGAACACGACATGAAAAACGTTACGTAAATCACTCAAATAAAAGTCATGTTGCTTCACTTTAAGATTTTTTATCAGTCAAGTATTGCCTCACAAAATTGAGCAACAACACAATAATGAAAAAATGTTCTGGACAGAAAAGGTTGAACTTTGCAGTTGTTGAAAAGCTTAAAGGGGAACTGCACTTTTTTGGGAATTTTGCCTATCATTCACAATCATTATGAGATACAAGAACACGTCATTTTTTACTTAAAGATTTTTAAAATAAAAAAACGCTTGAATGATGCGGGTAATGGGAGTCACCGTTGTAGCCTTCAAAGCCCTCTAAAACAACCTCAAAACACGTTCATAACAATATGGAATATGTTCAATATTTACCGTATTTTTATTATTTGTAACTAATTTCTTCCGTGCATTGATTTTTGTTTCCATAGCAGCGCACGTCTGACTTCTGGCAACATGTGTGTTCCTACTTCCGGAATCAAACATGAGTGTGTGTTCTAATCATGGCAGACTTGGTAACAGACAACAAAGGCGAATATTTTTGGACAAATGAGGATTCGCAACCTTATTTTTTTGAAGGATGAACTACTGCACGAAGAAGAGGGTGAGACGTTGGAGCAGACGGAAGCTGGGAGAGGGGGATGAAAGCGATTTGACACTATAAATATGAACTTCGTGTTGACATAGAAGCTAGCTTATCTCTTGCCGTAGTTGGCTTTTACGGCTAATACCGTAGCACGCCGACTTATTACAACACTAGAAAAGTTGTTATTGCTCTTACAATAACAATGTCGCTCCAGTTTGGTTATTATACAGGTTACGGAACACAAATGAAGTATTGTTGACAGTTTTTGGATGCATTTTAAAAGTGATTTAGAGTCTAAATGGATTGCACCCATTAGCTGCATTGCTAGCCACCAAGAACGAGCCGCTTTTTATATGTTAGAATGCAAAAAAAACAAAAAACTTTTGTCTTCTTGTCTCTCTTAATGATTGTAAACGATAGTTCCTCTTTAACAGAACGTGAAGTGTTTGACCTTCTTTCTACCGTTCTTATTCTCCGGCAGGGCCGTAACCAGGATTTGACAAATACGGAGGTCTAAAAAATGGTGGTCCAAGAAGAGCTTTGAAAGGCTGAAATCATGAGATTTTCCAGCACTGTATAAATATTACCTTGAGCAACACAATGAATTATCCACTTTTTTAAATTACTATGCTGAAGTTAAGCATATCAAGCAATGCCAACATCATTAAAACATCAAATTTGGTAACATTACTTCAACTCCGACATGGACTTGCACTCACGACTTTCTGCCTTGAAGTGCATGTCCTAGTCACACGCGCCACTAGAGCCACCGGAAGTAACGGGAGAAATGTATCTTAATGTTCTAATCAGTGACAGAGCATGACGTGTCCAGGAATATGTTTGGGGTAAAATTTAGTATAGTTTACATTTGACATGTGCTTCTTCACACAACACGCCCCAACCCACGGATAGCGAAGCTGTACGCACAGCGCGTGTTCTGCGCGTAAGGTGGGGCGGCACCTGACTGACATGACGGTATTATACCAGCGATTAGACAGCGATTCACATCAATTTCATTCAGGCGAAACCTACATAAGAGACGTCAGCATATTTTCATGATAACGGTATATCACAGCACATTTCAGATCGGATGATATTTAAAGTAAAAGTGGACTTCATTGTGTTACGTTGTTGTCTGGCGTTGTAGCGGGTTCAGCGGTGCATGACCAAAGATGGTATATTGTAAGAGGATGATCTACCGCATTGTGATGTACAGCGCACACGATGTGCCACACAAAGTATTTTTGCTATCGGTTATATCCTCTTCTAAAAAAAAATATATATAGAGGACATGACCTCGGTGTCCTCAATGGTAGTTACGACCATGTTCTCTGGTAGAACAGATGGGTTTTAATGTGTTCATGAGCGAGGACAAAACAGTGTTGGAAACAAATACGCGAAACAAAAATGTCATAGTTTTCATACTGCATAAACCAGCTATAATCTACGTATTTCTATGAAGAAATACATACAGATTATTATCATTTGAAATAGGCAAGCTTTGCATTGAAATTTCAGAAGATATCAGAGTTTCAGAGAAGAATATTCATCTATAATAGCAAGTGGTGTGACATGACATACCTTACGTATATGAGCTTGTAGTCCATTGAGTCCGTACATACGAAAGACAAACCACATTTTTAGCGCGCGGAATCGTCTGCCCAGTGGAATCTGCCAGTGCTGAAAGGGAAAACATGTTTGTGGTTTTTTGAGGGGGCAAAGGGACAGGAAGGTATTGTTTTGTTTTTTTCCAGATAAACAGATATGGGGTTTTTTTTCAACTAAAAAATAACTTACCCTGTAATCCGTCACCAAACCTGTAACGGAAAGACAGTCATTTGGTGCGTGATGTAATGAATATGTTGAATCTTGTCTTGTCTGACTTTCAACCGGTGACTTAATCACGGTTATATCATAGCAGGAAGGGCTAATATGTGTCACAATGCTGTGCATTTTGGTACCGGTACCAACATGTATTTCGATACTTTTCTGTATTTTTCGATACTTTTCTAAATAAAGGGGACCACAAAAAATTGCATTAATGGCTTTATTTTAACAAAAAATCTTACGGTACATTAAACATATGTTTCTTATTGCAAGTTTGTCCTTAAATAAAATAGTGAACATACAAGACAACTTGTCTTTTATTAGTAAGTAAGCAAACAAAGGCTCCTAATTTAGCTGCTGACGTATGTATGCAGTAACATATTGTGTCATTTTTCATTCTATTATTTTGTCAAAATTATTAAGGACAAGTGGTAGAAAATGAATTATCAATCTACTTGTTCGTTTACTGTTAAAATCTGCTTACGTTCTCTTTTAACATGGTCTATCTACACTTCTGTTAAAATGTAATAATCACTTATTCTTATGTTGTGTGGAGGATTTACATTAGTTTTAGATGATACCACAAATTTGGGTATCAATCCGATACCAAGTAGTTACGGGATCATACATTGGTCATATTTAAAGTCCTCATGTGTCCAGATACATATTTCCTGAGTTTATAAACATAATATTAATTTTAAAAAAACGAAAGAAGATTTTGTGATGCTAAAAAATATCGATCTAATCATAGTAGTATCGACTAGATACGCTCTTGTACTTGGTATCATTACAGTGGATGTCAGGTGTAGATCTATCAATGGCGTTTGTTTACATTGTGACGCCTGTGAGCTACGGTGTGTAGTGAAGCATGTTTAGCTATTCTTCGTCCTGCAGGGATGATACTTGTAAGAAACATATTTTATTTGTCGCCATGGAGGCGAAGATTAGTGATTTAGAAGTACTTACAACACTGCAGACTGCGGATGGACTTTATCCGCTAGCTAGCTAGCCATGTCTTAAAGCACCTCTTCCTGAGGGCGTTTCAGTGCTATAGCTTCACCTTTATCATGAGTTTTTAAGCCAAAATGCGTCCGTTGTCCATTTTCTGTTTACACACTGTGTCTGCTTGTAAGTACTCCATGATTGTGTGCTGCGGAACATGCTCCTCTGCTTGTAAACCAGTAATGACACGACGTGACGACGACTGGGGACGGGGGACCGGTACTTTTTAGAGGCGGTATAGTACCGAATATGATTCATTAGTATCGCGGTTTTATACTACTACCGGTATACCGTACAACCCTAGTAGGGAAGAATCCAAGATGGAGAGTAGAACAGTTCTTTACTGGTCAAATGCAATTACAAATGCACTCCTCAAACGGGAGGTAACAAAAGGCGACGGTGCAAGAAGGAGAAAACAAATGGGCACCGTGGCAAAATTAAAACTGCTAGATACAAAAAAAAATGACTAAACTCGGGTAGAGTTGCAAGACGTGCTAGAGACAACAACACCAAGCGGGATGGCACTGGGAGTGACCAAGATAGCATTAACACTAGTAGCTGTAGAGAAGTCACCAGGCATGGAGGGCCATGCAGGGAGTGGAATCGCCAAGTGCCATCCAGCTGACAAGATGCTGCTTAAAAAGGACAAGGGCAAATTTGATGCAGCTGGCCGTGTCTCACAACTCCGCCCACAAGGAGAACACAGGAACAGAGCAGGGGGAGAAATGCAGTAAATAACAAAAGATAAACTGCACAAATAGAGGTGAACTGAAAATATAAACCACAAGGTGGCAGCAAGCGGAGACAAAATGTTGTTGTTTTTTATCTCAGGTAATGTGAATGTATCATTAATAGTAGGGTGTCTTAGAATAGTCGTTGATTCGATTCGGAGGAGTCTGAAATTCATTATAATTTAGAATTAACTTTCACCAACTTAGAGGTTGAAGCGGTAGACCACCAGCTTAATATATCAATAAAGCAGCATAAGCTAGATAGCTTTCGGCACCACTAAAAATAGTTTGTCTGCGTTAGCGCTTATAATAACAATACCACTAATACTTGGTTAATCTTCAGGTCACGAAATGTATATAGAATATTGTTGGCGGTTTTTAGATGTTTTTTTAGAGGGTTTTATGGGCGCAATAGTGAGACACATAACAGAAAGCAAATGAAGCCAGTGTGTGCAATGATTGCACCTGCTGCAAAAGTTTAAATTAAGTTCAAGTGAGCAAGTTCACAGCACTTAAAATATAACTTTGTAACGGATGAGAGTGAAACATGTAAGCCCTTGAAACAGTAACCATCCATTCCTCCCCCTACCTCCTGCCAGATAACACTCATTGACAAGGTAGTGGATTTTGTTGTTATTTTTTAACTTTACAATCACATTTTGTGCCTAAGTATTATGTGTCTGTTTGATGTGTAGCGTTATGTTCTTTTTAATAACTTTCAAAGGAGTTTCTGACAAGAGCTATTGTTTTTTTTTATGGCAGATATGTATTCATTTTTGTAACATTTGTTTTCATATCTTATTTCAACCCAAAGAGAGGGAATACTCTGGTTTTGCCAGATGATTAACAAACTGTTAGTATCCACAACTCACATTTTGTATTAAAATTGTTTGTTCATCTGCATCTCCAATTTTAATCGTATGAGTTGAGGAAGCAGTACAATACAAGAATCAGTATTTCTGATAAGCGGTAGACAATGAATGGATATATGCCTTTTTTAGTTGGTGACATGTTGTGTTGCAGGTGTAGTCATCCCACACCCACGATATTGTCACAGTGATCACAAAAGCCACAAGCTACCAGCTCATCCCTGCAAGATGAAGGCCCGTGTTTACCACTGCTAATAAGCACTTATTAGATTGGAGGGTCCAGATTGAGTGAGTGAGGCTTTTGTCAGGCGCCTAAGTGTGCCGGGTGGTGGGCTCGCGGCTTTCTGTCCGAATGCTTATGTGTCAGACAAATTACAGTACAAAGCTCCAGGAGCACATATATATATATATATATATATATATATATATATATATATATATATATATATATATATATATATATATATATATGTATATATATATATTTATATATATACACCATGTATATATATATATCCATCCATCCATCCATCCATTTTCTACCGCTTATTCCCTTCGGGGTCGCTGGAGCCTATCTCAGCTACAATTGGGCGGAAGGCGGGGTACACCCTGGACAAGTCGCCACCTCATCGCAGGGCCAACACAGATAGACAGACAACATTCACACTCACATTCACACTAGGGCCAATTTAGTGTTGTCAATCAACCTATCCCCAGGTGCATGTCTTTGGAAGTGGGAGGAAGCCGGAGTACCCGGAGGGAACCCACGCAGTCACGGGGAGGACATGCAAACTCCACACAGAAAGAGCCCTATATAGCAATAGGGCAGCACGGTGCCCTATATATATATATATATATATATATATATATATATATATATATATATATATATATATATATATATATATATATATATGCCAAACGTTTGGACACACCTTCTCCTCATTCAATGCGTTTTCTTTATTTTCATGACTATTTACATTGTAGATTGTCACTGAAGGCATCACAACTATGAATTAACACATGTGGAGTTATGTACTTAACACTAAAAAGGTGAAATAACTGAAAACATGTTTATAGCCACCATTTGCTCTGATTACTGCTTTGCACACTCTTGGCATTCTCTCGATGAGCTTCCAGCACACCTGTGAAGTGAAAACCATTTCAAGTGACTACCTCTTGAAGCTCATCAAGAGAATGCCAAGAGTGTGCGAAAAAATAATCAGAGCAAAGGGTGGCTATTTTGAACAAACTAGAATATAAAACATTTTTTCAGTTATTTCACAGTACATAAGTACATAACTCCACATGTGTTCATACATAGTTTTGATGCCCTCAGTGACAATCTACAATGTAAATAGTCATGAAAATAAAGAAAACGCATTGAATGAGAAGGTGTGTCCAAACTTTTGGCCTATACAGTATATATTTATATACATACACATATATATATATATATATATATATATATATATATATATATATATATATATATATATATATATATATATATATATATATATACAGTATATAGATATGATATCAGAACTCAATCCAATGGGTGTCAACATGACTGTGTTATGATTTAGAAGAATATTGATTATTATGTGACATTGTAGTTTAGGCAAACTGATGCTACCTGACTCCTGGTTCTCATGTTTTAGGTAAAGTGGTTCCACCTTGAAGGCGCCAATCATGTCCTGTCTCTTCTTCACCCTGTTAAATAAAGTTGACAAGCAGAATAGACATAGAGATATATATTAATATAGCATGGTTTATTTCAGCAGTGGCGCAAATTTCAATAAACACTGGGGAACATTTCCTTACTGTTGTTTTACTTGTTTCCCACTGTATTATCATATCATATTTTCAATAGCTATCCATTTATCCAGATTCTATATTCACATGTGAGCTGAAGCCTGATGCAGCTGACTTTTGCCGACAGGCGGGGTTACACGCTGGACGGGTCAGCAACCAATCACAGGACACATATAGACAAACAACTATTTACCCTCACATTCACACTTATGGACAATTTAGAGTCTCCCAAAAACTTAGCAACACACAAACTCCACAATTAATTCTCTCGGGGTGAACTTTGCTAAAAGCTGTTTGCATTAGTTTTTAATTACAGTAGTACCTTAACTTAAGAGTTCCCCAACTTTAGAGTATTTTGAGATAAGAGCTTTCCTTTGGCTAATAATTATGCTTCGAGTTAAAAGCAAAAATCTGAGGCTCAAACATCCCCGCCATTAGTTGGCGTAGCAAATGTCACAGTGAACCTTGTAAGATCTGCACAAAATATCTGGCCTTACTTGTATCACTACTAGTCTGCATCATACTGAAGCAGAATGAGTCCAACGCCAGCCAATAATGTTAGAAAAAATATCTAAACGGTGGACATCTATCCAAGAAATTTGGAAAAGCTGCTGATGGTGTGTTTGATGGAGCTGGAAGAAGATACCGTAGAAGTCCACTCTCCAATATACATGCTGTACATTAGTATTACATTACTTCATAGAACTACAGTAGTTGTTCGTACTACATTCTGTTGTATTATTTTCAACGTTTGTTTTTCTTTTGAAAAGGCATGTCACATGTTAGAACTGTGCTGTTTTGGTGGGCCAAGCACCAGATAAATGTATTTCCATTCATTTCAACAAGCGACGTTGATTTGAGATACAAGGGTTTTGAGTTGAGAGCATCGTCACAGAACCATTTAAGCCGGTAAGTTAAAGTACTACTGTAATACATCACTGAAACGCCTCATGCTTTGACTACACTTCATTAAATTTTGCAGTGTTTCTGTGTGTTCTTTCTGTGGCCACTTTGGCTGTCACAAAGAAGGTTGACATTTATTTATTACTGTAAGTTTGTGTACTTGGCTGTGTCTCCATTTTATCAGGAGCAACATGTGATGGCTGAGCCATATTTCCTTCATGTGCAGAACCGGCAGAAAAACATGAAAGGCTGAGTTCTATTTTTATAGTGTAAACAACTGAGGTGTTGATAGAGTTCGTCCTTATTGTGTGCTAAGGAGGAGTTTATGTAATTTGTATGATAGTCGCTTTTGAGAACAAATACAAGTACCTAGAAATACAGAAGGTGCTTTGCTTTTTATTGTTAGACGGTAATGTTTGGATACTGAATGTGGTCACTTGAACTTCTTACCACATGGTAGAGCAGTCAAAGTTGATTAAAAGCCATTTGTGTGCGTTCATGTTGAAAGAGTCTGCAAACTGTAACAGAAAAAAAAGACATTTGTCATTGCAAAATGTAATTAAATAACTCCAAAATTATGAAAATGGAATATTTTAATAGTGTTTGCATCGTTATTTTTATAAATAACAGCATCAACCCATTTGCAGCGTAAAATCCCTGAAACGTCCCCAGCAACGCATTACAGGCAGTTTGTCCAAGGCACGTCACTTAGGGGGGGCTGCACTTTCTGAAAAGGCTGTTTTGGCCCCCTGCACTTTTTATCGGCCAAAAATAATGCTACGCTATTTTGAATGGAGACGAGCCAAGTACTAGCACCAAGAGGAAAAATGGATGCTCACGTTGAAGCCCGTTTCCCTTTAGACCACCTACAAGCTCACTGATTGGTTCTGTGGTGCTGACGTTTCTTGCAAACGTGACATCGCAACAGCAGGGGGGCTACGATTCGTCCACAGTGTCGACAATAATCAATATTAATAATTAATAATCAACCCATTTGAGGGTAAAATCCCTTAAACGTCCCGAGCAACGCATTACAGGCAGTTTGTCCAGGGACGTCATTTAGGGGGGGCTGCACTTTTTGAAAAGGCTGTTTTGGCCCCCTGCACTTTTTATCGTCCAAAAATAATGCTACGCTATTTTGAATGGAGACGAGTCAAGCACTAGCACCAAGAGGAAAAATGGACGCTCACGTTGAGACCCGTTTCCCTTTAGACCGCCTACAAGCTCACTGATTGGTTCTGTGGTGCTGACGTTTCTTGCAAACGTGACATCGCAACAGCAGGGGGGCTACGATTCGTCCACAGTGTCGACAATAATCAATATTTGTCGCCGAAAATAGTCAGTGACGTTTATGTTTTTCTGGATGGAAACAAAAATCCGTGCGTCAGCAGTAACAGCAAGAGAAAAATGGCCGAGGCCACTGGTAACAACACCACATGGGAAAAAACAAAAGTATGGAAACATTTCATCCTAAACACGTCAAAGACACAAATAACTTGCTAATTTTGCGAAGCGGACCCTACTTTTCATGGCAGTGCATCTATGGTGCGGGATAATTTACATCCCGACTTTTCTCTGTAAGATAGTTAGCTTGTTAGCTAGCTAGCTAACAACAGAGAGACGAAGTTGTGTGAAAAATATATTTAACTATCATTTTACCCGAAGTTTGCCAGCTAAAGTATGTCTACATATCATCATTATCATCACAAAATGCTCTTTTTTGAGGAAGCTAGACAGATTTTTTGTTTGTTTTTATTACTGCTATTTCAACTGTGCGTTGTTTAATTGACAATGAATATATATTAATATATTGAATTGATACTTTTTTATCAGCACTTTGGCTGTACTTACTTTAAAATGGACTAACGTTTAAAAAAAAAGCTATTAGAGCAGCACAGAGACAGTATAAATAGGTATTTCTAAATGAAGTAGTCATGGTTATTGTTAGTTGGCACAGGCCTAAAAATATCTTAAAACTAAATTTAAAAGCCACTAAATTGGTGTACACTTCATAATCCGATTAGTCGACTGATTGTTAAAATTGTCAATGACTAGTCGACTATGAAAATTGTCATTAGTTGCTGCCTAATACAGCAGCTGGACAATTGGATGTAGGTGGAGAGAAGAGATATCCTTCAAACGCTAACATGACTCACGAGCAAGACGACATTAAAACAAGAGGAGCTTGAAGGTGATCATGTTGTTGACATAAAAATGAATAGCACAAACACCCCAGCTGTCAATCTCTGGTGGCGCAATGGCTCAAGTCCTTTCCTTTTGTTGCAGAGGACCGTGCTTTGCCAGGGCATACGAGGTAAACATTAAACAAAATCATCATGCGATCTTGGAAAAACCAATTGTTGTACATAAAATACATGTTGGAACAATTTGTTCCCCATGTACGTTTGTAGTTCAAAACATGCATTTAGTCGCTTCAAGCCACGCCCTCTTTACTCAAGCCAATTCTGTCCTCCTACGCATCGGAAATAAAAATGTCATACCCTCCGTCACGCATGCGTAAATAGGCAGTTGATGACCAGTTGCAGAACCAAACAATTCAATATGGAGGACGCTACATGGTAAATGGGTTATACTTGTATAGCGCTTTTCTAGCTTTTTAAGGAACTCAAAGCGCTTTGACACTATTTCCACATTCACCCATTCACACACACATTCACACACTGATGGCGGGAGCTGCCATGCAAGGCGCTAACCACAACCCATCAGGAGCAAGGGTGAAGTGTCTTGCTCAAGGACACAACAGAAGTGACGAGGTTGGTAGAAGGTGGGGATCGAACCAGGAACCCTCAGGTTGCTGGCACAGCCACTCTCCCAACTTCGCCATGCCGTCCCCCATGGGAAATTTGCCTACAAAAAACTATGGCGGAAGAGTCGATGGACATAAAGTATTATGCAAACTCTGCAGGGAGTTGTTTTCTTTCACCGAAGCACATTCAGCTAAAAATTATAATCATTAGACAGCAGTGGTTAAAAGAGTAAACTATGACCCTTGAGCCTGTTTATGACAAACATAAGGAAAATCAATAATCTCCCTTACTTGTTGGCTCTACATTTGAGAGAATGTGTACTTAAAGGAAAACCTCCTAATGGGCATGATGCCACCACTGACCCTGCCCTACGTCCTGTAGATGACCCCAACCCGTGTTTAAAATATCGACCTTGATTTGATCTCATGATGGGGTTCGGACACTTCTGATTACTGGTCAACAATGGTACTGTATACTATGGGATGGTTGAGACCTTTCAAATGTCTCATTGAAGTTAGCTGCTGATTTGTTTTTCATTCATCATCAAACTGGGAAAAGTGCCAAAGCAACAACACCCTAACTAATCTACATACTGTATGACATGACAACCGTTGCACCAACAGACTTCATTGTGCAGACTAAAGAAGGCAATACAATATTTGAAAAGCAGGGAGGCTTCATTCAAAGTGAGACAAATATTTTCATATCTGCTTCCAGTCGCCTATCTTTCGTAATATCCTTTTCTCCACCTGCACCCATCGCAATAAGAGACGGCATAACAGGAAACAATGTTGTCATACCACCTGATGCCGGCTTGTGCATCACCCCTGGCAACCATCTATCATCTATCCTGCTGCACTCTCATTCAAAGGGGCTCTTTATATGGCCTGTACTTTTAAATACAGCTTGTTTGTGCCATGAAGTGCATGTATTCGTCCAGCTTGGGCATGTTCTCTGTTGTTTGAACGCGTGTGTCTAATATAGACTGATATATAAAGGTCTAACGCCGCCTCAGGAAATTACTCTGGCCTTATCTCTGCATCTGTGCACAGATGGGTAGCAGCAGCCTCAAAAAGCAGACACGACGCCGCTACAGCCGATTCCTATTACTCACTCTTACGCGCCTCCTACTTGACATTAACGCCACGCCGTTTTCAAACAGGAACAAAGCATCAGGATATAGCCGGTAACGATATATGCAATTAAGTGTTTGCTTTCATAAATGTGATGAGTGATATTTCATGCAGATCAGTAGCAACACGTTCATGAACATATTTGCACAATGAGGAACACTTCAGGGTTTCCAAAAAACTATTCCACACATTTTTGCAGCATAACATTTGAAAAATATATGTATGCACTATGCAGTAGGGTTGCGCAACATAGGTGATATGAATTACATAAACGACCATACAGCTTTTATGGTATCGTGATAATGCATGTTTATGACACATTCTGGATGTGTCCTGCAAATTTGACAGCGCAATGTAGTGTCCTTGCTAGCGGCTAATGACCCTCCACAGTGCAAAGCCACTTCCGAGTCAGTAATCCTCGCCTCCATGGCAGCAAAAAACGTATAAGTGCCATTAACACTGGAGGACGAGCAATAGCTAAACATGCTACATTACTGTACATACTGTAGGTGGATATTCGAACCACAAGCTCGAGCCCTTAAATGTAAACAAAGGTGGGCGGATTGATACAAATATTGACAGTAACGATACCAAGTATTATATAATTATATGGTTAATACTACAATGGTTACATCAACATTTTTAACTATCAATAAATATTTTGTAGTTTTTGTTATTGTTTACAAACCCAGGAAATAAGTCCCTGGACACAGGAGGGCTTTAAAGGCAAACATGATTTAAGTCAGAGCCAATAGAAGGAATTAATTAAAATATTAAATAGCTATTGTTACACCACCCTCCTGTGTTTTTGTCTGATTATAATTGTGATCAAAAATGTAATATTCAATGATCTAGAAAATTTGAAGTACCAGCGTTACTATGACCATTACTGTGCCTGTAATTACTTGGTATTGGATCGATACTTAAATTTGTAGTATCGGCCAAAACTGTTATAAACTATCCAAACAACAAAATAATAAGTGCTTGTTACATTTGAACAGGAGTGTAGATAAAATCAGGAAATAACCAACTATTAACAGGAAATTAGCAAGTACATTAATACTAGTTTTGAGAAAGTAATGGAACCAAAAATGATGCAATATTTACCACATTAATTAGCAGCAAAATTAGTAGCCTTTGTAACACGTTTTGAAATGGTTATTTTATCATTTATATACCCAAGAATATATCGTGATATACAGTATATCGTTATCGCAGGAGGCTGTAATATATATTGCAATACAGATCTTAGGCAATATCACCCATTCTTAGTATGCAGTATGTAACATTAATATAATATCTGTATAACATCTAGTGCAGTTCTACCCTTACACACACATATATATATATATATATATATATGTATATATATATATATATATATATATATATATATATATATATATATATATATATATTAGGGGTGTGGGAAAAAATCGATTCGAATTCGAATCGCGATTCTCACGTTGTGCAATTCAGAATCGATTCTCATTTTTTAAAAATAGATTTTTATATTTTTTTATTTTAATTTTATTTATTTTTTTAATTAATCAATCCAACAAAACAATACACAGCAATACCATAACAATGCAATCCAATTCCAAAAC